>NC_092333.1:271537500-271837500 GCF_046630445.1 Rutidosis leptorrhynchoides | reverse complement strand
GAAGATATGGGTACACAATTGAAGATGAGCACGGCGTATCATCCCCAAATGGACAGTCAAACTGAACGTACGAATCAAACGTTGGAGGATATATTACGGGCATGTGTTATTGATTTCGGTGGTAGTTGGGATGAGCACTTGCCATTGGTGAAATTCTCGTACAATAATAGTTACTATACTAGTATTGGAATGCCACCTTATGAGATTCTCAATAGGCGAAGGTGTCAAACTCCGGTTTGTTGGGTGAAGTGGGATAAAAGGAAATTAGGAGTACCGATTTGGTTTTAGAGACGAACAGTAAAATTGAGATGATTCTGGCTCGACTAAAGGCAGCGCAACATAGACAAAAATCTTATGCCGATAAGCAGAGGCGACCTATTGAGTTCCAAGAAGGTGACATGGTGATGCTTAAGGTTTCGCCATGGAAGGGTGTTATTCGGTTTAGAAAACGGGGAAAGTTAACTCCTCGATTTATTGGTCGTTTTAAAATCTTGGACCGTATCGGTGAAGTTGCTTATAGACTAGAGTTACCCGAAGAACTTACGGGAATTCATAACACATTTCATGTTTTCCACCTCTGTAAGTGTCTTACCGATGACTCGTCATGGGTACCGTTAGATGAGATTTCCTTGAACAATAAGTTAGAATATGTCGAGGAACCAATTGCCATTCTTGATGAAAAGGTTAAAATGTTGCGCAGTAAAGAGGTGATGACTTATAAAGTCCAATGGCGTCATCGAAAGGGTTCCGAGTTCACATGGGAATCCGAAGAGTTTGTTTTGGTGTATCTTCCTGCTTGTCATGTGGCTTAGATTGCGAGGGCGCAATCTGAGTCAAGTGGGGGAGAGTTGTAAGACCTAAGTTCAAAATGTACATTTTATATATATAATAAAAGCTGACGGGCTTATGTTTCAGCATCGGGCCGCGGCACAGCCAAATCGTGTTTCTGTTACAACACCGCGAAAGTCAATAGTTCGAATGAAGAGAAAAAAAAGTGGAGGCTGTACACCTCATTTTCCTGGGATTGTAGTTCAATCGGTCAGAGCACCGCCCTGTCAAGGCGGAAGCTGCGGGCTCGCAGCGCGGCTAGTGTCTAATGAGGATATCTTGTTTTATTTAAATTTAAAAGGAGGGGTAGTTTGGTCTTTTCACTTGAGGCCTGAAAGGATCCGAAACTAATCATCCGGACGTTGTCCATATTGATTACAAACGAATTACAATAGTTGATAACATTGCGAGGTACTTGCCCTCTATATGATACATCTTACAAACGTTGCATTTATTCTTAAAAGACAATCTATAGTTACATCCATAATTGACATATTCGCCTGACATTTCATAATATTCAAATGACCTAAACCGCCATTTACTTAATAATAGTCTCTATGAACTTCAATGACTCGAATGCAACGCCTTATGATATAAGTCCTTAATGGCCTCAAGTAGTATCCTTAGTACGAGATAATGCACAGCGGAAGACTTAATTCATACCTGAGAATAACATGCTTTAAAATGTCAACATAAAGTTGGTGAGATATAGGTTTAATGTCGACAGCGATATAAATATAGACCACAAGATTTCATATATAAACATTTTAATAAAAATATTCTAAGTGGTTGAGCACTTGGTAACCATACTTAACAATTAATCACGTCGCATATTCCCTTTAATATGAAATCTTACTACACTGTACCAAGTGTAGTCACGAAACGAAGTACTGTGCAACCGTTGAATACTGGTCGTCCAGTCCGGTTGGGGTTGTCAGGCCCGATAGATCTATCAACAGGATTCGCGTTTACAATACCGCTGTAAATATTAGTTACCAAGCTACAGGGAAGTATGCCAGTGGTACAACTCAACGTAGAATATATTTTTCAGTTACTTGTGTCCATAACGTAAAACATAAAATACATGTATTCTCATCCCGAAATATTTAGAGTTTAAAAGTGGGACTATATACTCACTTTCGTCTTGAAGATATATATAATTTGACTTGGTCTCCGGTTGATATCACGAACCTATCCATATATAATATATCAATACCTTTTCTTTTTAAACAAACGTCACATATATATACTTGTTATACTTTTAATACTTTGAATAATTCCTTAGTCCGTAGTTAGCAGCTCGTTGTTAGTAATTCAATTTTAATGGTTCATTTTTAGATGTTTAATATACCCGCAATGAAATAAATAAAACCCCCAACGAAATAAATAAAACCCCATCGTATATGTATTGGTCGAGATTAATCTTGACCCACGGTACCGGTGTTGTCAAATGACGTGTTGCGTACATAAAGTACCAGTGTTGTCAAATGACGTGTTGCGTACAAACATGGGATCTTATGATTAATCTTCTCGTGTTGTTTACGGGTGATCCTGAACCATATAAAATTGAATTATAAGTACATATATATAAAATATCATGTTATCTTAGAAATATGTGATTTATTTAATTTTTCCCAATTAATCCCGAAGTTAAACAAGTCTAGGATAACCAATTTTGTTTCGGTCATAGTTTCTTCGTTACAAATCCGTTTTCGTTGATTCAACTTGCCATCTCCTTGGATCGAGTCCCTCTTTAAGACTATGAACTGAAAATACCTTGGTTTGTATTCAAAATCACACGGCATAGGTGAAAATTTAGTGAGACTTATGAAGTTAATCATTTTTGTTACAAAAAAATAACACTTAATGATCATTTTTCTAAAAATACTTATACTTTGAATTAAATCATGAAATTTCTATGTGTTAACATATTTATAGTAAAAATCATTTTTCCAGAACATAAACCTCCAATTCAAAGTTTAAGATAGTTTTTAATTATCCAACCCAAAACAGTCCCCGGTTACACTCCGACGTCGTAAAAACAGTTTTTAAGATATTCTTTGAAAAACCAAGTTATACCTTGTTAAGTTAGCATATATTTAAGTTATATTACAGGTCTTGAAGTATTTTAAAAGTTAAGTTAGAAGGATCTATTTAGTTTGCAAACAAGTTTGAAAACTTTCAAACTATGTTCTTGTTGTTAAAATTGTATACCACAAAATATGATAGCTATATATATATGAATCGAATAAGGTTATGAACATAGATACTACCTCAAGTTCCTTGGACAAGGTTTCTGTAAAAGAGGAGTAAAAAGCTAGAACCAAAAGGGTGATGGAATTGGATGAAAGATTGGAAGTAAGTTTGTGTTCTTGGAAGGATTTCTTGAAGTGTTTTTGTATGGTTTTCTTATGGTGTTTAAGTAAGGTTTTTGAAGCTAAATGATGGGGAAAATGCTTGGAGATGATCAAGTATGAAGTTAAGAGTATTTTGAGAGAGAAATGGAAGTGTAAGTATAAGAAAATGGGGTGAAGAAATGGTGTGCATGCATAAAAACGTTTTTAGGTTATAAAGGAAAAAAAAAAATACCTAACTTTGTTTTCTTGCTAAATAATTCATGCTACTTGACAAATGGTTGGTTCCACATGTTTCTTAATCATTTAAGGCTGCTAAGGAGCAGATTTTTATTGGTATATACCAATAGTAAATACATCTAGAAGCTGCGTATGATACGGGTACATATACCCTAGGTATACGTATAGAAATCTTTGAGAAAACGGAACGAGGATTCAAATATAGCTATCTTTTGTAAATATACTTATATTGTTTTATGTATTTAAGTCTTTAAAAGTGATTAAATACATTACTTATACGATATATGTATAAACATTATAGGTCATAAGTATTTAAGTCAAATAACGTTACGTATGGTTATCTTTTTGAAAACTTAAGTTAGTAGTTTCAAAATATACTTATAACTTATTGTTATTAATACAAAATGAGATATTAAAACATTCCTAGATCATGTTAAATATGTATATATACATATATATACACAAACGTATAATTATCATATATTGTATAGTTCGTGATATCATCGGTCAAACTAGACGGTCAAACGTTGTGTAAAACTCTTTTCGAAAACATAAGTCTCAACAATTTGGATTGCTTATCATGTTGGTAAGGTTTAATTTATGTAAATATTAATCTTATAAGTATAGAACGATCGAAAAAGTGCGGGCCAACTTTAGGGTTTTTGCTTATCGTGTCGGAACCATATAGAGATTAGAGTTTAAATTTGGTCGGAAATTTCCGGGTCGTTACAGTACCCACCCGTTAAAGAAATTTCGTCCTCGAAATTTGGTAGAGGTTGTCATAAATAACAATAGGAATGTTTTCATGACGAATATGAGGTAATAATGAAATTTTATCATTATTGAAAGATTTAGATAAAACGATTCGGTTATGTGAGACGCACGAGCGAAGCTATCACAAAAGAGTGAAATGAGTAAATATAGAATTGTTGTAACCGATGACGTGATTATGATCGATTTCCGGGATTTAAGGGTTTTAAAGAAAATCTTATGTAATAAGATTTAGTTTTGCGGCGATCAGGATCTTCTTTGATTTAACGCGGCAATCTGTTTTGATTTCTTTGTCGAATATTTCACTATAAATTTACCTCCTTCCCTTTCTTTCTTCCCACATCTTCTATTCTTTCTCTTTTGTTCCTACTTTAAGACATTCGCTAATATGCTCCATCCCATTCTAATCCTTGTTATATTTCTAACTTTCATATCTTTCATTCTTCTTTTTCATCTATCACCAGAAGAATCTATTCTCTTTTATCCTTTCCTTGGAATTATAATGTTTTTAATTCTCCCGTGCCTTTACGTTGCAATACGTATTGATATGCACGGTTTATAGTTTCGGGGTTGTTGTTAGGTTTTATACCTTCCCTTATATTTCGATGTTCCTACTCCCGTACCTTAAAATCATTGTCATCCACAGTTAATGCTCTCTCTTATTTGCTGTGGTTTATGTTCCTATTTCTATTCTGAGGTTTTGTCCCTTCGTTTCTTCTTCCTGTCCTCGAGCCAAGCGAACAATGATCCGAAATTCGTAGGTAGGAAATTTGGAATGAACCTAGCTATTGGTTTTAGAATGAAATTGTAATGACACGATCTTGATTCGTTAAATTACTCGAATATTCCGGAAAAATAGAACTATCAAGGTGATACGTTCTAATATGTTTGGAGACTTGATAGAATGTAAGAGCCGTGTAACATGGCACATGATGACGGTACTGTGAATCATCACATTCCATTAGAAACTTAACATGACTTACTGTAATATAATGAAGTTGATCAAGTTTCATTATATTATACTAATTCATGCATCAGTTCCCAACACTACTTCAAATCATTTATATTTTAATCTCGGAGGTTTCAGAATTTAGAAATTAACACAGTTTCTTTTATATTGTAACGCAGATGTTACGGAGAGATAAATGATCGCAGATAGGAATAGTTGTAAAAATATCTCCAGAAATATGAAAAATATGTATAACGAATGATATGAAGATATCTTATAATATCTAAGATAAGATGATGATGAAAAATATCATCCGGGCAAGGTTTTGAATAAAGAGTAGGGTTCTTACTGACGGTTTCAGCAGGTACGGAATCGTTTGTATTCTTTGAGAGCAGGTTCAGTCCCTGTGATTTATCCACAGCCTCTTTCATACTTTGCTTCATCCGTTTTCTAGTTCCAAACTTTTTTTTTTTCAGCTTTACCACCTTACTATTCTTTGTCATCAAACTTTTGACCGTTAAAGTCGTTTACAGTTTTTGCTGCTTCGTTAGCATTTCAAGAACTATTTCATAGTCCCGGGTGTTTTTCAGAAACTTCACGTTCAGATTATGAAATTCTTAGGGATAGACATTATAGATATGATGGAAGAAGTTCCGCGAGATTTTCAAAATACTGATTGTTGATTTCGCCAAAAGGATAACGATCTGCTGGTGCACCTGTTGATGTTGTCGAGGGATATAAAAGGTTTTCCGGTAATGACGGCGAAAGGAAAAGGTATAAATATCATGATTATAATAGAAATAATCTCACTGAAAAGTCGAAGTGGAGCTGTGACAAAATTAGCTTCTTGAAAAGGAATTGTAGGGTTGTTCTTGCTAATAAATGGCAAAGGATTCAATACGTTATGTGTTAAATTATGAATTTGGGTTCGAGAGTTCTTCAGGTGTATACCTGTATGTATAAATCTTCATTCCGTAGGCAAGGTGCGGCGGGTTCAACTTCTCGGTCGAGGTGTTTTCAGGAATCATGAAAGGATTTGAATGCGAATTGTAATCGTCAAGTTACGAATGAGGTTTAAGATAAAATCAAGTGGCAAGCTTGAAGAATTGTTTAGCTTCATATGTTACAATCAACATTTTAATTCATTTTAATTGTCCAGAGTTAGCCGGAACAGTTAGCGTGGAATCCTTAATAGATTTTTAATTAGTTAAATCGTGTGTTTCTAACAAATTTTTTTTTTTTATTTTGTCCAATGTTTTCTTCTTTATGCCACTTGTTGGATTCTAGTAGGTCAAAATCCGAATATGAAATTTGATTGAAAATGGTTATTCTGGGGTGAGCGGATACGAATATCGGTGGTTGTAAGTAAGATAATAGATAACCGTTGAATCAGATTCAAGAATGTACAATATAACTTATTAATGTGAATTCTAAATATTCCTCGGGTACTACCCACCCGTTAAAATATTTTCATCATTAATAGTTTGTACGAAGGAATTTTTAATTACTATCTTTATGAAAATATACTTGCATATATATTTTCTTCAGAGATAATCATAGATTTAATGAGTCAATAAGATATTAAACTCATTTGATTTATCGTTAATTCTAGGTTACATAATCTCTAAGACTTTAGAAATTACATAATCGTCATACGATACGTAAAGCGAAGATAATCGATGTAGAACGATATATAGAACGAAGATCATACTCGAAGTACAGATATTGAGTCGTGTGATGTTGATATTCGAGATACAGATTGTGATGTTGAGATTTAAGGCGCGGTTGTGATTGGGGTGATAAAGGTAATGTCGGCGTTGACGATGGTAGTACGGATTATGCTGCTGGTGCTGCTGTTGGTGTTTGTAACCTTCGCACCATATTCTCCAAAACCACTACCCGAGCACGGAGTTCGTTGACTTCTTCTATTATACCGGGATGATTGACGGTTGGAACGAGTGAATGAACAAGATTTGAAATATGGGATAGTATGTAATCATGACGAGATACTCTAGAAATGAGCGAGAAAATGGTGTTTCGAATAGGTTCGCCGGTAAGTGCTTCAGGTTCATCGTTAAGAGGACAATTTGGTGGATGGAATGGATCACCTTCTTCTTGCCTCCAGAAATTTAGTATATTACGAACCCATCCCCAATTCATCCAGAATAGATGATGGGAAATTGGTTGATCCATTCCGGTAACGCTGTTCTCGGAGCTCGAATGGAAATCCATATCGGCGAAGCTATCGAAGTCGGAGGAATTTGAGCTGGATGAAGAATCCATCTTGTATGGTCGGAGAAATGAATTTTTGGTTTGGAATAGATTATAGGAGTTAGGTTTGGTACTCTTCAATACATAATTTACATATGTATATATAATATCAAAATCCCATGAATTACGGAGAATCTTTGAAATACGTCAGGCAATGTCTATAGTAACAGATACGCTAGGATATGAATTTTGTCTATACACTATCGATGCACTAAATGCAGTAAGACGTGTCTAGACTTAAGAATGATAAGCAGGCAGTTCCCTAAGAATGATAAGCAGATGATTTCCGACTAGGATTGATAAGCAAAACTTTTGACAGGCAGACACGGTCAAAGTCCAGACTCACTTAATGTATCCTAACAACTACTAGTTAGACACACTAATGCAAGGCCTGGTTCGCTAAGACCAACGCTCTGATACCAACTGAAAGGATCCGAAACTAATCATCCGGACGTTGTCCATATTGATTACAAACGAATTACAATAGTTGATAACATTGCGAGGTACTTGCCCTCTATATGATACATCTTACAAACGTTGCATTTATTCTTAAAAGACAATCTATAGTTACATCCATAATTGACATATTCGCCTGACATTTCATAATATTCAAATGACCTAAACCGCCATTTACTTAATAATAGTCTCTATGAACTTCAATGACTCGAATGCAACGCCTTATGATATAAGTCCTTAATGGCCTCAAGTAGTATCCTTAGTACGAGATAATGCACAGCGGAAGACTTAATTCATACCTGAGAATAACATGCTTTAAAATGTCAACATAAAGTTGGTGAGATATAGGTTTAATGTCGACAGCGATATAAATATAGACCACAAGATTTCATATATAAACATTTTAATAAAAATATTCTAAGTGGTTGAGCACTTGGTAACCATACTTAACAATTAATCACGTCGCATATTCCCTTTAATATGAAATCTTACTACACTGTACCAAGTGTAGTCACGAAACGAAGTACTGTGCAACCGTTGAATACTGGTCGTCCAGTCCGGTTGGGGTTGTCAGGCCCGATAGATCTATCAACAGGATTCGCGTTTACAATACCGCTGTAAATATTAGTTACCAAGCTACAGGGAAGTATGCCAGTGGTACAACTCAACGTAGAATATATTTTTCAGTTACTTGTGTCCATAACGTAAAACATAAAATACATGTATTCTCATCCCGAAATATTTAGAGTTTAAAAGTGGGACTATATACTCACTTTCGTCTTGAAGATATATATAATTTGACTTGGTCTCCGGTTGATATCACGAACCTATCCATATATAATATATCAATACCTTTTCTTTTTAAACAAACGTCACATATATATACTTGTTATACTTTTAATACTTTGAATAATTCCTTAGTCCGTAGTTAGCAGCTCGTTGTTAGTAATTCAATTTTAATGGTTCATTTTTAGATGTTTAATATACCCGCAATGAAATAAATAAAACCCCCAACGAAATAAATAAAACCCCATCGTATATGTATTGGTCGAGATTAATCTTGACCCACGGTACCGGTGTTGTCAAATGACGTGTTGCGTACATAAAGTACCAGTGTTGTCAAATGACGTGTTGCGTACAAACATGGGATCTTATGATTAATCTTCTCGTGTTGTTTACGGGTGATCCTGAACCATATAAAATTGAATTATAAGTACATATATATAAAATATCATGTTATCTTAGAAATATGTGATTTATTTAATTTTTCCCAATTAATCCCGAAGTTAAACAAGTCTAGGATAACCAATTTTGTTTCGGTCATAGTTTCTTCGTTACAAATCCGTTTTCGTTGATTCAACTTGCCATCTCCTTGGATCGATTCCCTCTTTAAGACTATGAACTGAAAATACCTTGGTTTGTATTCAAAATCACACGGCATAGGTGAAAATTTAGTGAGACTTATGAAGTTAATCATTTTTGTTACAAAAAAATAACACTTAATGACCATTTTTCTAAAAATACTTATACTTTGAATTAAATCATGAAATTTCTATGTGTTAACATATTTATAGTAAAAATCATTTTTCCAGAACATAAACCTCCAATTCAAAGTTTAAGATAGTTTTTAATTATCCAACCCAAAACAGTCCCCGGTTACACTCCGACGTCGTAAAAACAGTTTTTAAGATATTCTTTGAAAAACCAAGTTATACCTTGTTAAGTTAGCATATATTTAAGTTATATTACAGGTCTTGAAGTATTTTAAAAGTTAAGTTAGAAGGATCTATTTAGTTTGCAAACAAGTTTGAAAACTTTCAAACTATGTTCTTGTTGTTAAAATTGTATACCACAAAATATGATAGCTATATATATATGAATCGAATAAGGTTATGAACATAGATACTACCTCAAGTTCCTTGGACAAGGTTTCTGTAAAAGAGGAGTAAAAAGCTAGAACCAAAAGGGTGATGGAATTGGATGAAAGATTGGAAGTAAGTTTGTGTTCTTGGAAGGATTTCTTAAAGTGTTTTTGTATGGTTTTCTTATGGTGTTTAAGTAAGGTTTTTGAAGCTAAATGATGGGGAAAATGCTTGGAGATGATCAAGTATGAAGTTAAGAGTATTTTGAGAGAGAAATGGAAGTGTAAGTATAAGAAAATGGGGTGAAGAAATGGTGTGCATGCATAAAAACGTTTTTAGGTTATAAAGGAAAAAAAAAAATACCTAACTTTGTTTTCTTGCTAAATAATTCATGCTACTTGACAAATGGTTGGTTCCACATGTTTCTTAATCATTTAAGGCTGCTAAGGAGCAGATTTTTATTGGTATATACCAATAGTAAATACATCTAGAAGCTGCGTATGATACGGGTACATATACCCTAGGTATACGTATAGAAATCTTTGAGAAAACGGAACGAGGATTCAAATATAGCTATCTTTTGTAAATATACTTATATTGTTTTATGTATTTAAGTCTTTAAAAGTGATTAAATACATTACTTATACGATATATGTATAAACATTATAGGTCATAAGTATTTAAGTCAAATAACGTTACGTATGGTTATCTTTTTGAAAACTTAAGTTAGTAGTTTCAAAATATACTTATAACTTATTGTTATTAATACAAAATGAGATATTAAAACATTCCTAGATCATGTTAAATATGTATATATACATATATATACACAAACGTATAATTATCATATATTGTATAGTTCGTGATATCATCGGTCAAACTAGACGGTCAAACGTTGTGTAAAACTCTTTTCGAAAACATAAGTCTCAACAATTTGGATTGCTTATCATGTTGGTAAGGTTTAATTTATGTAAATATTAATCTTATAAGTATAGAACGATCGAAAAAGTGCGGGCCAACTTTAGGGTTTTTGCTTATCGTGTCGGAACCATATAGAGATTAGAGTTTAAATTTGGTCGGAAATTTCCGGGTCGTTACAAGGCCGGATTTAAGGCCACTAAAAGGCTAGTTGGAGTCTTATTTCACATCCACCAACCTTATCTTCTCCACTTCAATTCTAGAGAGAGAAAACCCATTTGAGAGAAAGAGAGCTCAAATCAAGGAGGAGGAAGCTTGAGTCAGGTCAAAGCACGAGTATTAAAGTTGTTCATCTAGTCACTAGCTACGTTTTGATTGTGGTGGTATGTTCTAAACTTGATTTTATTTACCTTGATTTGTTTAAAGGTTAGGGTGTGGGTCAATGATGAATATAAAACCCATTTGTTATTGATTTGGGGGTTTTTGGGTAAGATGGAGTTAAAAGAACCCAAGAATGACCAACTTAGGGTTTTAAAGTGATAATTTGTGTAAAGGGTATTAAATGGTTAAGTTAGTCACTAGCACACCTTGATGTTAAGTAAATGGGTGTTAATTTGGGTTTTGGATGACCCAAATGGGTGTGTTAACCTTGGAATGGGTCAAATGGGTCTTGGGCAACCTAAGTTGCCTAGCGTGTGTGAAAGTGCACTAACCTAGTGTTAATAAGTGTATTAAAACCTTAATCGATCAATGTTAGGGTTTTGGCATAATCTTGTCCTAGTGTTAGAGTTAAGGTTGCAAATGGGTCGAAATTGCACTTTGGGTGAATATGACACTAGGATGGTGAGTGAGTTGGTTGACCTAGGATTTGGGTAGTTTAAGCCCGAACGCCATGCTAGAATTATTGTTTAGTATTTAAACTTGTTGGCCAAAACTTGTATTTTGGGTTGTAAATGAGCGTATGAACCTCGGTGGTCAAACACTCGAATTGTGGTCCTTAAAACATGTAAAATTTATTTAATTATGTGGCGGGAAGCCTTTTATGTTGATGATTGTCGGCTAGCACGAATTTTAGGGCTTATGTAATTTTGTATAAGTCAGAATCAGACTCAGAGTGGACTCGCGCTGCGGACCTAAAGGGGCGCGCCATGGGAAACAGCGTATTTTGTTAACAGAAGTTTCGGCTAAGGCTGACCTTCAGTATTACAGTTAAAGCCGCGCCGCGCCTTGTTGCTGACAGCTTGTGATGTCAAAAAAAAATTTAAAAAAAATAATAACTTTTGCATTGATAATTGGGTTGGGTCGTTACAATAACGTTGATAATCTTGATTACAACTTAAAAATAAACCCTAATCTAAGAGTTTTTGTATTTTAGTGAAAACCTTAGAAGAAAAATGAAAAGATACAATAAAAACTGAACCAGAAGGCCTCAATTTATAGTTTTCAGATTCGGCTCCCAAACCGGTGGCTTTAAGTGGCGGTGACTCCTTTTCAAAGTTTAACGTAGTTCGCAAGTAGATAAACACGTAACCGTCTTAAGTCAGGCTGGCCGCTTCAGGACCAAGCCGGCGGCTTCAGTGATTCTGCAATCTTTTTGATTTCGTTTACATTTTTAGCTTTTCTTGGACTTTAAGTATACGAAACAGTTTTGAAGCCGGCGGCTTCAGTTGAAAGTCGACAATGAAGGTAAACTTCAACTGATCATAAAGCCCTTGCAACAAATCTCACTCAATGTGTCCACAAATGACCAACTTGTATGTGATGTGTATGAACTTGAAAAATAGATTGCTAGTCAAGCAACTACTTTCTATGAAATGATCTCAAAGACCAAGGTCACACAGAAACCACAACCCTGTCACATGAACGACTCCCTCACTGAAGGACCTTCAAATGTCCTTATTAATTCCCTAAGGGAAGAAATCGTTGAATTAAAACTTGAACTAAAAGTATAACAACCCTCACATTTTCATACTTGAATTGACTAATTTGCTCATAGGGTTGTTATCCATACGTAATATATGATTAAATTCGACGTTGATTTAATATTTATTTTTAGTCGAAATGTTTTGTTAACTAAAGTTTATACTAATTTTATAAAATAACTTTAGTTAATATTAATATTAATGTGTATTATATATAAAACTATATGTAACATAATTATTAATTAAATGATAAGTTATTTTAATCATTATTTATATTTTTAGCTTATAAAAAAAAGAAATAAGATTTTTTTTTATAAATTAAATAATGAGCCCATGAATTTTGACTAAATATTTTCAAAGACAAAAACTTATTAAAAACATTTTTAATATGTTTTCTTTTTTTGTCAAAATTGGCACCTTTATTTTATTTTATTTTTTTTCTTTTCACCAACTATTTTTACCTATAAATACATGGCTCATCATTCATTTTTTCATGCCAAAAACAAAAACTTAAGTTATACTCTCAAAACCTTGAAGAAAATTTGAGGTACTTTCTATTTTTTTTAATATTGTCGATTATATTTATATTTATTGTATATTCTTTATAAAATTCAAAATTAATTATGTTTATATGTTATAATTAGTATTATAAGTATTATGATGTATAAAAATAATTTTGATAATTTATGGAATACTATTTATAATTAAATACGAATTATGTTGTATTTAAACGTAAAAATAATGTAAAATTTGTAATAAATATTTTTAACCAAAAATAAAATATATATAATTTTTTTGAGTTTATAAAACTTATATAGATCTGCAAAAATTATAAAAATAATTACTTGGGTCGAATTGATAATTATTATATAATTAAACTCTCTTATTATGTAATTCGAAGGTAAATTAAGAATAAATATAAAATAAAAAATATATTTTTTAAATATTTTTTCTACAGGTTATTAGACTGATAGAAACTTATAAAAATTATAAAAATAATTGTTTGGGTTTATTTAGTAATTACGTAGAATTAAACTTTTTTTGTGAATAAATTAAGGATAAAAACAAAAATAAATACAAAAATATAATAAAAATATTTTCTTAAATTTTTCTACTAATCTATATGATTAACTAAGACTATAAAAACTATGTATATAATTTTTAGATATTTAGTTAATTATTTAGACATTTTTGAATAATGTTCGATTAATAAAACACTATTATTTTTGAAGTAATTTAGGTATTTATTTAAAGGTAATTATATTTAATATATATAAGACATACTAAGGTATAATAACTAAATATTAAATAATACTTAGGTTATATTATCACATATATAATTATTAAGTACATTAATAATTCCTTGTGTGTATACACCTATAACGTGAAGGTTATAATTAAAAGATAACGCGCACTTTATACGAACCTCACTGCTACGTGTGGCCTAGGGTGGTACTTGTTGCCTTATGGGAACCGCTTGTGGATTTCGAATGCCATGACTTAGATTCTGGTCAACAATCCTGAGCGTCCGGTAACAACAGATCATTCGAGTGACTTGCATAATAGCAACGAAGTTTGGGCAAGATTGTACAACATCTTTGTGAAGAATTATAACCCAAACTTCTTTAAACTAGGAGCTTACTATAAGTGGAAGCTTTCCATAAATAGTAGGTTTCCAAAAATAGAAACTTTTGAGAAATATGAACTTTTCTCGAAAATCGTCACTGTTAATATAGTTGCTATATTAATAAACAAACTTTATGTCTGTTAGACATTAACTAATCATACGTTCTATCTCTACGTTGAGATCTCGGTCACGTCATTTCGTTCAATTCTTTCGTGTGTGGAATAACTTACTTGCTACTAAGGTGAACTTCATAGCCCCACTTTTTACTGTTTCATAACTGTTTTTATAACTTTTGGGTGAGACACATGCTTGTTTTATAACTGTTTTACGCTTAGACACAAGTACTAAATTGTTAACTATGCTGTCATGCTTTGATTCATGCTAAATCCCTACCGTAATATGGTCAATTGCTACGTTTAAATGCAAACTTAATTATTGTGATTGGCCTATTGAGAGTAACGTCTCTAACCGTTTGAACATTGGTATTTGGTTACATAATAATTATTCCACGACACTGACAGTACAAGGTGTCATAGGGTAAATTCTTTAGTAGCGATATTACAAACTGCAGTAACACTTTTAGTTTGATATATATATATATTGATCAACTTTAAAATAAATTTTGTAGTCTAAAACTTTGGATATTATTTATAAACCTGTGAATTTTACTCAACGTAGAGAACAAAGGTATTCAATACGCCACCGCATGCCGCATGCCGCATACCGCATATAAGGTATACGCACGCGAGCGATTGCCCGCACACGTATAGCATGCGAATGCAGCGGTATCATTAATACCTTTATTACAAAAATCTTGTGAAACCGTTTATCAATAGGGCATTAGTATGTTATATGCTACATGAAATACTTGCTTATCACCCCCTTCGTAAACCTTGTTTATTACTTTAATCACTGGGACGTTTAACCTAATTCTTATTGTTTCCATATCCTAGGAGACAATGACAGTACCAATTTGTAAATGGCAATGTTCAATTTGTAGTAGACTATATGTTGGCATCATAAAATATTAGTTTGTCCTTTCACATACGATACTGATATCGTATAAAACTTAAAATCAATTTAGTACAGACTAATTTCATTGGGCATCAGTTATCAAGTACATCTCAAGTTTAACCTAATAAATACACATCACACATTCACACATATAAAATCAAGAATAAGAAATCATAAGATCATAAAAATCAGTTTCAGCACTAATAATAGCATTATTTGTGAATCGGAATGAACTAACCTCCAAAATTGGCTAATCCAGATGACGCGTACGATGAACGAACACTAGCCGGAGATGGGAAACGAGATAAAACATTCTTAGAAAACGAGACGGATAATAGACGGCGAGATGTATGTTGTCTAACACCGTTATATATGTAGGGTTCCAGAATATAGGCTCGATGCGCTGATATCAACCTTCTTAAACCCCTCATCATCGTTACCGAAATTATTTGTATTTCTATTCGTGTTCTGTTTCAATTAAATTTAAATTTAAAATAAATATTGTTGAATGAGTGATATTTGGGGATATGATTTTGTTTTGTCTCAGGTGATGATTGAGCTAACTGTTTGCAACTTTGTGATGATAGATTTGATGCTTGCATGGAGTCCACATCGCATATTATATTTTAGTTCATAAACATTTATTTTACATTTTAATAATAATGTAAACATATATTACTGCTTCCGCTGTTTTATTAACAAAGGTTTTATTTAAAAAGTCTCATATAGAGTCGTTCTCGTTTATACAACTGTGTTATGATATGATTGGTCACAATTACCCCTGGCCCACTTTGGGGGTGTGACAAAAGGGCTCTAGAAAACATGTTGATCTTATTGAAAAGGACAACATTGATTTGTAAGTAAAAGTTATAATGAAACGTGACTTTGAAAAAGCTGAAAAGGATTTTGGTTCAACGTTAACACAAAACTCTTCACGACAAAAGGAATCTACACCAATAAAAGAGAATTTTGTTCCATGGGTACCAACTTACTCTCAACGAGTTCTTCCCCCACAAAACAAAGCCTATCCCTTCACTACTGTAGTGAACTCCAGGAAAGGTGTCACCCCTTCTGTCACCATACTAAAGAACCCTAATGCTGGGTCTCGAATAGAAATGATTGTCACAAAAAGGGGTGCTGATCCCAAACCACCATCTTCCACAACATTGCTGAGAAGGCCAAACAACCCTGTTCGAAGAATAATCCAAGGACAGGGTGAGTATGACCACTCAGTAAGATAAGTCCAAAACCACCCTGCACCCTCTATCCCAGACAGGAGGGGTGGTTCAAGAAACACCCTTGTCTACAGAAACACCAACCACTATAACTCTATCCGGAGCAACGGTGGTAGGTCATTGGAACACAAACCCAAAGTCATCAGAATCCCGCAACGAACAAATTCTAACTATGTTGTAAAGCGGGTATCTGGTGGCTTAACTAAGACTCAAAATCAAAATCATCGTAAATGAGCACCCAGGGCTAGACAATCATTACTTCAAAACATGAATCGTTTTTAAACTGAGTCTAAAATTGGTGTTTTAAATTCCACAGGACCTAAACCAAAACAAAGCATTTTGAAAGCATGGAAACCCAAGACTGAAACAATCCAAGGATCCTCAAGTCTTGCTTCTCAGTTAGGGTTATTAAATTGTATTAGATGTAACAGAAGTCTGTATTTTAATCAAACGCTCTATCGGAGCTTAATAGGGTCATTGATGTATATCACTGCTAGTAGACCCGACATCATGTTTGCTGTATGTCTGTGTTCCCGATTTCAAGCCAACCCTAGGTACTCTCACTACAAGGCTGTAATGAGAATATTTTGTTATCTCAAGGGCACTGCTAACCTTGGACTCTGGTATCCCTTCGGGACTGGATTCCACCTTACGGCATTCACAGATGCTGATCCCAATACCAAGAGCATAATCCCGGGGACTACCAAAATCCCCCAATCCGCGTTCGAATATCCAAAAGCAAATCCTCCAAGCTTAAGCAACATCTATCAATCCTAGTCTAGCAACTAGGTAACTCAACATCAACAATACATATAAAAAGGTAAACAACGAGAGGGGTAAGCATAAAGCTTAGTGAATGTAATAATCATACATATACATATATAACCCATATATTTGCAATCACATACAACAAATACATCATACGAACTTGTAACTCAAATAGCATATCATCATATTCATAATGCTAACAATTCGTACACCATCAACAACTTCACATTAGCATATACTCAACACAATATATATAATATGCTAAACAATAATCAACAAACACAATATGGTTAACCATAAACGCTATGGTGATATCGGCTCATGGTTCACACCATAGGTAATGCTATGACACTACCGGCTCCTTGGTTCACGCCACTACGTATTTGAGTCATACCGGCTCCTTGGTTCACACTTTGGCACTACCGGCTCATGGTTCACACCTCATTTTATAGTGCTACCAGCTCGTGGTTCACATTTTGCCGCTATCGGCTCGTGGTTCACACCTCATTTTATTGTGCTACCGGCTCGTGGTTCACACTTTGATGCTACCGGCTCGTGGTTCACATCATGACACTCATCACATACATGTTATGGTATTACCGGCTAGTTGGTTCATACCATAACATTCACAAATAAATACGCCATATACACATACGTATAATTATTCCACTCACGTCGTGAACTCGAGCATTACAAACCATGCGCGAAATCTCCACCAAACGCAACCGAGCAAGCTTTTACCTATAATACGCATATAGGTATACACACAATCAACATACATTCTCTACAAGAGAATTCGACGCCAACACCCTTAACCAAGGGTTTATACCTACCTCCACAATCCGCCCATTTAGACACCTAAAGTCGATTTCACCAATTACCACTACGGGTGGTAATTCATACCCATTCAAATGAGTTCAAACTAACCCAATTTATACACGACACCAATTAGACCAACCGAGGTCTAAGCACTAAATTACTACTTAGGTAGTAATTTTTTCAAACTCCAATTACACTAAAAACACCAACACGTGCAATATTGACCCATATTGCATTTGACCACGTTTGACTTATGTTTAAATGCCATTTTAACCCAAAATCACTTCCCTGATTACTTTCATTCAAAAACGTCATTTAACACTTAATAAAAGTGTTCGACATCCATTTAATCTAAAATTAGTGTCATTACCAAAATTGACCCAATCAAAGTCAACCCATTTTGACATAAGTCCCAAAAACGCCCAAAATCACTAACGACTAGTGATTATATTTCTAAAACATCAATTAATACCTAAATCAAGTATTTACATATTTGATTCATCAAAACTTGACTCAAAACTCATTTTGACACCAAACCAAGTCAACACCCATTTTGACTAGCAAACTTTTTCTTAAAAACATCAAAATCACTAACAAACATTCAACCTAGTGATTTAACAACTAAACCATGACAAATACTACCAATTTCATCATCAATCCCTAAACCCACAATAATCGGGTTCACTTACTCTAACAATACGACAAAACCCCCAATTTCATGTGAAATGGGGTTTATAACCCTAACTAGCACAAACCCTAACATACTTCAAATTAAACAATGAAATTCGGAGTTAGAACTCACCACCATTACCAAAATGTAGCTAGGAACGAGATGAACAACTTTAACACTAGCACTTTGGTGAGATTGCAACTTCTTCTCCAAACCAAGCTTTCTCACTCTAAAAGTCACCCTCTCTCTCTAAAATGAGTTGGAAGTGTTTTGTGTGGGTGAAAACGAGGATTGAAAGAGCCTTGGATCAGTTTTGATGATCCCAAACCGACCCCAAAGTGAAAAGACATAAATGCCCCCAATTTACACTCAAAAACGCGTTCTAAATCATCATTCAACACTTCTATCGGGTTTCGCGACTACCTGTTGCGTTTCGTGACACCCTAAACGCGATACACCTTACCAAATCGTGACGAATTGACTAGGACCAGGTTTTTAAGGCTGTCGCGTTTTGACCATGTTTGTCGCATTCCGCGATGTACCAGGACACGACACATGTGCTCCAAACGCGATACATGCAGCTCTTCAACCGAATTTCAGTTTCCAGCTTCAATTTAAAAGTTCTGGCACTGAGGTTGACAGATTCTGATTCTGATGTAAATTCTAAAAATGCATAAGTGTTAGGTTGATTTTCAGTGACACTTTCTGATGCACACTTTTACTGACACTTTTTGATGTATAGAATTCAGGGTCTTACAACTCTCCCCCACTTAAATTGGATCACGTCCCCGTGATCCTCATCGTTTACCAAGAGGTAAGTGCTTCAATCCCTTCGCCATTACATACAATGGGAACCACGTCCCACGATCCTACGAACACAACCAACCCCGACATCCATAACATCTTTCGTTAATTCGAAGATCTCACCACACGCTAATAATCAATAACGTGCATTACCGCAACAAGCGGTATCTCATACGCTCAACGTCCAAAATGCCCACTTAGGGAAATACGGAACACACCATATATCCATTTAAGTTCTCTCGGCTACAACCAACAACAAGCCACATCCATAACTATATCACCCAACATGATCTACTAGGTCTACTACGACGTGAACCAAGTCTTGAATTAATCCAAATCGAGAAGGATTTATGCCGCGTCAAAACTCCATACTTCAACGACTCGTAAATCAGCCAATCATGAATGTTCTCTGCATCAAGAACAACTTCCCTCGTCTCCACCACCAGGTCATTCCTTCAATGAAGAAATTTTAGTATCACCAAATAATGACACTAAGGACACCACCTTCCCATCAATCGATCCGCACACGACCATACGTCACTGGATTAATCCAGGACGACAATCATACATTACGTGCTAAACAATACATCAACGCTCGAATAAGGCTTCTCCTCTAAACCCTACAACACAACCACAAAAGACGGCCCCCTAGTACTATCATGGAAACGATTCGTGTACTAGAATCCCGTCAATAGCGAATTATCATCACAACAAATTCGGCATTCGCCATACGACCCACAAAATATTCACCAACGCTGGGTGAATCCTCCTACCTAGACCGTCCATTAAGGATGGCCTCGACATTTCAATGCAACCAACAGGTCACATCACTAGTGAACACACTCTCGCAAACAAACAACATCCGCGTGTCTCGATGTGAGACAATCGAAACCGACACTCTCTGCCTCACAATCGTCCATAAAGTGGAATAATCCACTGACAATTTCCACGATCACGTTTCCCAACAGAGAAAATAGAGTATCATTCGCGAATCGAACTCGTACCCATTCAATAATACTATCCTAGTTTCACGACAACCCAGATTTTCACTACGAGAGCACCCACCATGACATCTTCATTCTCAAACTTCACATTTGGTCTCATACCGCACATTGGTACTACACGACCACCTTACATAAGAAGACTTACACTTCCTTTGATCCCATCATCACATTCTTCACGCATAACATTCCAGAATTGTAACTCACAATCGTAATGCACGATCTCGAGTCGGCATCAACAACTCGTCACTCTTCCTCGTTAGGAACTCCGAATACCTATTGAGGCTTAGCACGGTACACTCCGACACTTCACTATACATAACACTACTAGAGCTTCCTCGAGCGGCAGTAAAAACTCCCCCACGTAGGATTCAGCTCCACATTCTCATCGCCAAGATGATACCATCCCGCGGAATTGTCATTCCATGACACACATGATCATTCTCATCGTTGGTCACACACACCAAATCACCGCAAATTCACCTTAGGCTCTCAAAGCCGTCATATACAATAACTTGTGATGTCGTACATGCGACGACATCGCACCTTCATACCATAAATCACAATTAACAGGCTTTCATTGTTCACAAAGCGAACTCCACCAAAAGTCCCACATACGCCTCTAAGCCTAGGCATATGCCACTCCGCTTAATCAGTCGTGCATCTCAGTCCGACCTTCCCCTCAACGAACCTTTATCAACAATTGCTCACTCTCATGGAGAAGAGCGACCAATCTGACATAATAATTGCATCGACCGCAATATCAACACTTCGTCATACCCTTCGGCCTAGCCGACCATTGAGTGCATCACCGGCTCACCGGTCATCTTTACCCGTCTATCAATTTAGAGCAACAAGATTCGCTGATCTGTCACTTCATAAGAAGTATCTAACGCAATGCTCCTAAACTTCAATTTTCGCAACCGTCGAATTACTATCGCCCGTCGATCACTATTATAATATCCGCTGTTTCTAAGGGTATCTCACGGTCACCCTAATCACAAAGTGATCACACCACTACCAGAGTTGAACATTACACTAGCAGTTATAAAGGGGCACCTGACGCAGTGTCATGCAGACTCCCACCACAATCTACCAAAATTTAGAAACTCGATACTTGGGTTCCATACACCCGATGTCACCCATCTCTCCACAGTAATGACCCAAAGTTATACCTACCCGACAAACCGTACGGTTTATTGTCTTATCTAAAGTTCCTAGCGATCATACACTACCCACAATTTCCACAAGGCCAAATGATCTAGCCTCACGAAACCTTTTATCTAACACTAAAGAGATGCTTGGGAACACCAAGTCTTACATCCTTTCACACGTCACCAATACCACTACTAGGGGTATTCCGTTAGGAATGTTACCTTATAATCCATACTCACTAACACAATCATCGCCATACGGGTCTCACTCACATGAGTTTAAAGACCCAGAGACTCCTTGACTCGCCAATTCCAAGGCGAATCACAACTAGAATCCCTACACGATTCTTTAACCACACACTCTACCGATTGTAATCCAGTACCACCATCATTAGACTTGTTGCATCCCATTACAGAATTCAAGTCCTCAATGTACACACACGCACACATAAGTCGGCCATCCTAGTTACGATGGGTAACTACAACCAATGAGAATATCAATAGTGCACACACTACTTAGGGTGACTAAGCACACACCTTACTCGTGAGTTTGCTCACTCACCTTAGCTAACCGAAACTGCCGTAACACTTCTCGACTCACAAAGTACCCTATGTGACAACAAGCACATCACCCGAGACCACTATATCCCAGTAACCAATAAAAGATTCCTAACTCATCCCAATTCTACCCCAACCATGCCACATTTCCTCTGCTCGGTACTCGTCATGTCATGTTTGGTGTCAAGATACACAGTTGTAATAATGGTGATCAGTCACTATTATAATTACGTACCTTACCATTTTTGCATGGTCACGCAAATTACTTTACCCGGACTGACGCGACATTCACACAAAATAACACGCGATAACTCCTAGTACTCGAATGACCAAAGTCCTTACGGTGAACTTGATCACTTAAAACCGCCAAACATTCGAATCTCTCCAATAGATTTGTCTCTAGGACACTGCACCAATAGATGCATGTATATACACCTATATACCATATAATAATAAATATACACACGTACACCGCAACAACAAGTCAACCTATAACCTAGGTGACTATCACTAAAACAACGTTCAAGTTCGCCTACTTACAGTAGGCACTAGCTATCTAAGGCACTAATTTACACATGAAATAAGGCCCCACATAATCACACTTTGGACAAACACAAGTCCTAGTTAGTCACCTACTCTAAGGCAATAAATAATCTCAATCCGACTTGTATTCCTACAAGTCCCGCAAATAACGCACAAGCGTCAATAAGTCTAAGACTAGACACCTATTCCAAGGTCACCTAATTCCCTTAGACTATGCTCTGATATCACTTGAACCGACCCATATCCGTTTACCAAAAATGAAGTACATTTTTTTTAGTTAGGTCCCATTAAAGCATTCATAATACACAACACCATAACGACACGTTTAACAATTTATAACGACCCTTGGTACACAAATGACACATTACAAAAGCATTTGTAATAATGAACCAATCATATAAATTACGGGTTAATACTCAACAACCCAACCTGATAAAAGAGCATAATCTCGGGGACTACCAAATCCCCCAATCCGCGTTCGAATATCCAAAAGCAAATCCTCCAAGCTTAAGCAACGTCTACCAATCCTAGTCTAGCAACTAGGTAACTCCGCATCAACAATACCTATAAAAAGGTCAACAACGAGAGGGGAAAGCATAAAGCTTAGTGAATGCAACAATTATACATATACATATACATATATAACCCATCTATTTGCAATCATATACACCAAATACCTCATACGAACTTGTAACTCAAATAGCATATCATCATATTTATAATGCTAACAATTTGTACAGAATCAAAAACTTTACATTAGCATATACTCAACACAATATATATAATATGCTAAACATTAATCAACAAACATAATATGGTTAACCATAAACGCTATGGTGCTACTGGCTCATGGTTTACACCATATGTAATGCTATGATACTACCGGCTCCTTGGTTGATGCCACTACGCATTTGAGTCATACTCTTTTATAGTGCTACCGGCTCATGGTTCACACCTCATTTTATAGTGCTACCGGCTCGTGGTTCACACTTTGGCGCTACCGGCTCGTGGTTCACACCTCATTTTATGGTGCTACCGGCTCGTGGTTCACACTTTGATGCTATCGGCTCGTGGTTCACATGATGACACTCATCACATATATGTTATGGTACTACCTGCTCGTTGGTTCATACCATAACATTCACAAAAAATACACCATATACACATATGTATAATTATTCCATTCACCTCGTGAACTCGAGCATTACAAACCATGCGAGAAAACTCCACCAAATGCAACCGAGCAAGCTTTTACCTATAATATGCATATAGGTATACACACAATCAACATACACTATAAGAGAATTCGACGCCAACGTCCTTAACCAAGGGTATATACCTACCTCCACAATCCGCCCATTTAGACACCTAAAGTGGATTTCACCAATTACCACTACCGGTGGTAATTCTGACCCATTCAAATGAGTACAAACTAACCCAATTTAGACACGACACCAATTAGACCAACCGAGGTCTAAGCACTAAATTACTAATTAGGTAGTAATTATATCAAAATCCAATTACACTAAAAACCCCAACACGTGCAATATTGACCCATATTGCGTTTGACCACGTTTGACTTATGTTAAAATGCCATTTTAACCAAAAATGACTTCCCACGATTAATTTCATTCAAAAACATTATTTAACACTTAATAAAAGTGTTTGACATCCATTTAATCCAAAATTAGTGTCATTACCAAATTCGACCCAATCAAAGTCAACCCATTTTGACATAAGTCCCAAAAACGCCCAAAATCACTAACGACTAGTCATTTTAATTCTAAAACATTAATTAACACCTAAATCAAGTATTTACATGCTTGATACACCAAAACTTGACTCAAAACTCATTTTGACACCAAACCAAGTCAACACCCATTTTGACTAGCAAACTTTTTCTTAAGAACATCAAAATCACTAACAAACTTTCAACCTAGTGATTTAACACCCAAACCATGACAAATACTACCAATTTCATCATCAAACCCTAAACCTACAATAATCAGGTTCACTTACACTAACAATACGACAAAACCCCCAATTTCATGAGAAAAGGGGGTTATAACCCTAACTAGCACAAACCCTAACATACTTCAAATTAAACAATGAAATTCAGAGTTAGAACTCACCACCACTACCAAAATGTAACTAGGAACGAGATGAACAACTTTAACACTAGCACTTTGGTGAGATTTCCACTTCTTCTCCAAACCAAGCTTTCTCACTCTAAAAGTCACCCGCTCTCTCTAAAATAAGTTGGGAGTGTTTTGTGTAGGTGAAAATGAGACTTGAAAGAGCATTGGATCAATTTTGATGATCCCAAACTGACTCCAAAGTGAAAAGACACAGATGCCCCAAATTTAAACTCAAAAATGAGTTCAAAATGGTCATTCAGCACTTCTGTCACGTTTCGCGACTACCTGTTGCGTTTCGCGACACCCTAAACGCGATACACCCGACCAAATCGCGACGAATTGACCAGGACCAGGTTTTTAAGGTTGTCGCATTTTGACCATGTTTGTCGCGTTCCGCAATGTACCAGGACGCGACACATGTGCTCTAAATGCGATACATGCATCTCTTCAACCGAATTTCAGTTTCCAGCTTCAATATAAAAGTTCAGGGACTGAGGTTGACAGATTCTGATGTAAATTCTGAAAATGTATAAGTGTTAGGTTGAATTTCAGTGACACTTTCTGATGCACACTTTTACTGACACTTTCTGATGCACACTTTTACTGACACTTTCTGATGACACTTTTGATGTATAGAATTCAGGGTCTTACAATAAAGGATCATGTTGTGAAAGGAAATGTTGAACTATACTTTGTATCCACTAAAAACCAACTAGCTGACTTACTGTAACAACCCTGCTTTTTCCGTCACTTCCGTTAACTTTCTGTTAATTAATTTAACGGCGATTACTTAACTTTTGTGCGTTTATGTGTAATAAATACATACTTGATCCTTGGAGGGTTACAAAAATTAATATGGGTTGATATTAATTCGAATAAATATTTCGAATAATGAAATACAATAAAAACGATACGGTTTTGATAACTGCTTTTTGAGCAACGAAACGCTCGGGTTTATTTTAATAATTATTTTAATAATTATTAACTTTTTAAAAATATTTAATTTATTGGGTTTTTAATAAATTAACGTTTGGTTGCATTTTAACGATCGGTTTAGCGTTTCGGGCCTTCGGTACGACTAAAGGGCACTTGAAACGAGCCACGAATACAAGGAATTGCATAACACGAGCCCGGGAGTAACCCCATTGGGCCATTTTGCCAAAACCCCCATCTCCCACCCCTTTTATGTTTAATTTTTACAACTTGAGGGCTTATGTGCTAATTTATTATACTAGGGCTAAATATAAATACTTGTGATTAACCTAAACTAATTAAACCCTCACAAAAAAAGCTGCCAGTCGATCCCTCCTCCCTCTGCTCCATTCGTTGACCACCATCACCATCCTATAACCCTAAATTTTCACTTTTTGATTAAGCCTCAAGCACAAACGTTGTAATTCCCTTCATCCTATACGCGTTGGTATAAACGATTTCTTGATCTAAGGTATATTTACATAAACCCTAATCTTAAAAGTCAGACTTTTATTAAAGTTTCATGTATTAGGTTGTCTATTTCTCAAGTCTTGATGATTAATGATTGTTAGAGGCGATAAATCACTAGTTTTGTTTGTTTGTTGCGAAAACCGAATTGTTTATGGCATGATCAGTGAATTTTGATTTTTTAAATGCATGATATTATGTGATAATTAGATTCCTTGCGAAAAACTATTAATTTTAGGCTTAGGATTTGCTTGATTTCGTTTTCGGATGATCAAGTTATGACCAATTGAAATTAACGTTGTGTTTTTGTTGTGTAATCAGAAATCTGGGTTTGATAGAACATGAATTGGATTGTGAAATTTATACCATTGGATAGATAATTTAAAAAACACTCAATTTATACTAGGATATCACGTCATTTGCTTATGCATAACTTGAGATATGCTTGAATTAATGTAAAAATGGATTTATACAGCACTTGCATGAAAACAGCATCTTATGATAAAATGTATTGACTTCTGTGTTTAAATCTTTGCATATTTAAAATTTACACAAAAAGTACTTCACTTTTCATGTAGATATCATAGCCTAATTATATCTAGATCTTCGGATAATCGCGTGCAAATGTGACTAACTAAACTAGAATCGAAACAGCAACTTGCATTCTGTTTTATATTCTGTTGTTTGTGTTTATTGAATTAGCAAGTATGCTTCTGGAAAATGAATCTAAATATGATATGTGACATATTGTTAGTTAATGTCAATCTCTGAAACCTTATACATTGGGCACAATAGGGCCATACATTATGTAAATTCTGAATTGAGCTGAAAACTGAACATTCAACTTGCACGAATAAATTGTACAAATTGGCTAAATAAAAATTGCACAACTTTTGATATGAGTGATTTTGACTTGTCCTTAAACCATGGCCACTGGTCTTGTATCAATTGCATGTCCCTAGCACTGGTTATAGCCAAAACGAAATCAGTGCGCGGTCAGAAACTGACTTGGCAAACCACAAATGTACCTCTTCTGATTCCTGACTTTTAATTATCGTATGAGACCCTGGCCGGACTTTTTAGAATTTATTTTGAGTATACTTATGATCAGGAGTTTACTATGTTTACTTGAGTTTTGTACTATGAGATAACATGCTAAGTTTGCTACATGTACATGAACTTTGTGCACAACGATAAACTGAAATTGTGAAATTGATCTGTTATGACCTAAAATGTGTTGTTTGACTTAGGTTTGACATGTTGACCAACGTTTGACATGAACCTACTGATGTTGACTTTAGTTGACTACTTTGACCAAGTTTGACTTACGGTTTGACTTCTGTTGACTTTGTTTGATTTGCATGAACTAGTTGACTGTATGTTGACTTCTACTTTGAAACGCGTCAAGTCGAGCAATAAGACAACTTATACTATGAAACCACACTTGTTTAAGACATATTTATTGGCCAACCTAAATACGTATACTTAGGTTGCATTACTCAGCTATAAATCGAACAAGTCGTTTGTCTTTTCAATCCGAGCTTTATTCAAAGGTGAATCTACATCCCGCTTTTTATACGTTTTTAAGGATGAGAATACACGCTGTTGTACTTACGTTATTAAATTCTTTTTGTATTGACACGAGTACAATATATGTATATTGAGTTTGTTCACAAAGCCTCTAGTTTGAATAATTTTAATACCATATGTGTAAACACAATTTAGATGGACGGATCCGTTAGGTTGACAACCTCACCCTACATTATTAACTGTGGTGCATTTACTTTGAACATTAGATACACTCGAACAAGTGTATAACATTTTATGAGGTAAAGGCGGGTATAGTGGATTCTATACTCGGGTCATTGCTAGTATTCAGGTGCTCATAGATTATGCAAATGTTTCGCAACTTGGAGTTATACTTGTAAAATCTCGTGGTCAAGGAACTTAAACTATTTTTCTGATAACTGTTTTTCAGATACTGTTAAATTATTTAAACCTGTAGATTCACCAACATTATTTATTGACCTGTTTTGCGTGTTTTATTCTCAGGTCCTTAAGAGGTAGACTTCCGCTGTGTTTACTACATGGTCTGGCCGTGGAGTCAGCATAATTTTAAAGAACATTATTTACTTTCGCATTTAAAACTTTTATAACTGTTTAAATACTATTGGCTTGTGGTTCGATCACAAAAGTGTTTCTATTTTGGGATTATTGACTTATGTTTTGAAAGTCAACTTTTAATAAAATTAAATGCGGTTGCTTTAAACGTCTCATATAGAGGGCTTAACTGTTAACTGTGGGACCTGGATTAACACGCCGTCAGATGGAAATTTGGATGGGTGTTATACTTACTTACCAAGGCCTTAGATGAACCCACGTTCAAATACCTGGTTGGTGAAATTGGCATGGTGGATTTTTCTACCATCTAGAAACATGGCAAGTGCCTAGTGGGAGTGATGCACTTTCCTAGGGGGAGTATTGTGTTTTCAAAATCTGATGCATCACATTTTGAGGGGGAGATGAGAAAGATGGATCTCACATAAATTACAGTGTGAGACCCGCTGTCATAATTTGATTTTCAAAATCTAAACTGGCTTTTCCACAAATTACAGTGTACAATCCACATTTTCAAACATAACTCTTCTAAAACCTGCAACTATCTAGGGGGAGTTAAGATTCAAATTTCAGCAATGACGGAGGATGTGTCCTAGTGACCGCCTTAGGAGGATGTGTCTAAATGAATGCCTCAAACCAAATAGTCAGCAATGACGGAGGATGTGTCCCAGTGACTGCCTCAAGAGGAGGTGTCTAAATGACTGCCTCAAAACCATAGTCAACAAATGACGGAGGATGTGTCCTAGTGACTGCCTCAAGAGGATGTGTTTAAATGATTGCCTCATGGTTCCAGACTCAAAATAAGTTTAACCTGAGAAAACTAAATTTTGAAAAATAATTGAAGTTTAATCTTTACTTTAGTTATTTCACAGAATTTCTTAAAAAATTTATGGTTCTCGAACAATCCAAAGTAAAAAATCCCTTAAATTCAATCTTGAATTTCGAGCAAGCTCAAATTCTAAAAGGTTTTCGTGCACAAGTGACTAAAACTCTCTATTTTCGAGCAATGTCGAAATCCAGTGATTCTCGAGCAAGTTTGACTGAAATTGAAGTTTTCATTCATCAAAGGGTTATAAAATGACAAAATTTTCTTTGACTCCCATCACTTTCAAATCTAACTTTCAAAATATCTAACCCACTTGATCTCAAAGAATCCTCATACGACAACGGTTCATCATCTTCTTCTTTTCGGTTATTTGGTATTTGTTTCTCACTACTCTGTGCTTATATTCACTAAGATTATATATGGATGAACTGAATGATTCTTGTAAACTCTCAATCTTGAATCAATTGCTCTTATTTTTGTGTTGATTATATGATCCATGTTCATGCTCCTGTATATTTTCGAACCCTAGGAACCGCAATAACTCCCATTGTTGTTTAAATCCGTAAAATTGTTGCTGTATTCAACTTAGGATCTATAATAGATGATGATTAGAACATGTTTAACTGCATTAATCACTCACATAGTGTGATTAGAACATGTTCACCTTAATTCGATGATATAAAAGGGGGTGAAAACTAGGTTTCTTAACTTAGTGTAGATTTTTCTGATGTTAGAACATGCTCATATGCTTAATAAGTTATGATTGATGTCAATTTAACATGTTAAAGTTGATTTTTACATGCTTTGTTGATTCATTTCCTTAACTTTCATGGATGCTCAAACAGACAGAGTGCTCGAAAACTTCATGTTTTCGAGCGCTCGAAAATCTTTACTGCTCGAATACATGTCTTGTCTGAAAATCTCTTGCTGCTCGAATAATTGTATTGTCTAAAAATCTCTTGCTGCTCGAATACTTTATGTGTGAAAATCTTGACTGAAAATTTTTGTTGTGTGAAACGTTCGAAAAGTGCATCCTCTAAAAACACCCTGCTCGAAAAGTTTCACTGCTCGAAAACTAAGCTTTGCTCGAAAAATGTTTCTATCAAAAATTTGCTAAGTATTGGTGCTGATTTAAAAGAACTTTGAAAAATTTTAATTGAAATAATTAAATGATTTTGTCACCATCTTCACAAAAACACCATATGAACTGTGTTTTAACTAACCATGCTCATTGTGACGACCCGAAACTTTCCAATCAAATATAAACTTAATCTTATATGATTTCGACACGATAAGCAAAGTCAGTAATGTTGAGTCTCAAAATCTTTGAACTATTTTAATGTATTCCTTTAACCTTTGACTATTCCCAACGATTCACGAACAATGGTTTATAAATAAATATGTATATATATTATATAAATATAAATATAACTAAATATATATATATATATATATATATATATATATATATATATATATATATATATATATATATATATATATAACTATATATATATATATATATATAATATTTTGAATTAATAAAGTATACTTTAATTAATTGGAATTTAAAATGTAAAATAATACTTAGAATAATTAAGTTATTGTTAAAATAAATAAATAAATATATATATATATATATATATATATATATATATATATATATATATATATATATATATATATGTTATTATGAATCTATATAGGATTTCTATTAAATATATATAAAATATATAAATATTAACTCTTCAATAAATGTCATCATATAATATAATACTACATAAATAATAAATGGTATATTATTTAATTGCAAGTTTGAAATATAATTGTTATATTAATATTATAACCATTAATTGTGTTATTGTAATATTGATATTAAAATTTGTATTATTAATATTATTATTTCTAATATAAAATTTATATATATAAAATTTGATATGAAAAAGTTATTATATTATTATTATTATTATTAATATTATCATTAAGAATATTAATATAACTAATAAGATTATTATTATCATTTTTATTATTGTTATCATTATTAGAAATTAAATTTATGCAGATTATCATTATTGTTAGTAATAATATTTTTAATTATCATTTATTATTAATAGTCTTTTTATTAATAATATTATTATTAATAATAATATTATTAGTATTATTAATAACATTAAGATATTTATACTTGTTATAGATCAAAATTCAAGAAATAGATATATATACATATTTATATATATATATATATATATATATATACATATTTATATACATATATATACATATTTATATATATACATATATATACATATTTATATATATATATATACATATATATACATATATATACATATATATATATATATATATATATATATATATATATATATATATATATATATATATATATATATATATATATATATAAATAAGATATATAAATAACAGATATATATAAATACATATACAAATACAAAATACAAATTTATATATATATATATATATATATATATATATATATATATATATATATATATATATATATATAAATGTATATATATAAATACGGTATATACTTAAATAATAAATAGATAAAAATGTATTCAGTTTCCTATCATTGTCTAAACTGCATAATCTGTCTGCTAACTTTAAAGAACTCGAATCAATTATCATCACCACAGACAAAATCAGTTAGCCATCAAATTCTTCTTTTAATTTTTTTTATATAATTCTGTACCTGAACGAATAATTTGTGTCGACAGCCTTTTGGCTATAAAACAAACTATTAACATGTGTTTTGACAAACCCATTCAATTCCTAATCTCCATTATCAAATACGACTAAGTCAAGTCGATGAATTTAAACAGAAAAACTCAAGAAACCAGTCGACCCCTGTTCTTGTTTCATTTTTCAAATACCTCGATTACGAATCAAAATTCAAAATGTAATAATGAAATTGTGTTAGGAATCCTTTATTTAATCTTTCTGCAAAATCTCAGAAATCAATTCTTCATATCAAGTACGAATTTTAGAGTCAAAGTTCTATTTTCAAAAGTCAAAGGATGTGTTCATCGAGAAATTCGAGTTTGATTCAATGTTTTCAGTTAAATTGACGATTCCAATAGATTATAGGAGTAATTTGAAACTTAATTCGTGTTATAAACTTTGTCCAAAACGTGATAAATCTCAACATCAATATTTTTTTTAAGTATGGCGGTGACGAGTAGCGGAGTTTTTTTTTCTATTTTTCTTAATTTTTTTAAAGTCTAGTAATTTAAATTCACACAAATTAAATCGATTTCTGTTTCAGTTACAATTTATAAAAACCATTTCAAAGTTTTGAGGATGTAGTATTTATTCTTAAACGTTTGAAATTTGAGGAAGAAGAAAAGGGAAACAATTTAGTACGGGATATATAATCTGGAAGTTATAATAAAACAAAGAAACAGATTCAAAGGGATGGTTAAGAGGAGTGTCGGGTTAGCTAGAGGTCTCGGGTTCGAGTCCCTAATGGAGCATTTTTTTTAAAGCCTTTTTCATTGAAGGTAGTTCAATTTTTTTATTAAGTATTATTATTATTATTATTATTATTATTATTATTATTATTATTATTATTATTATTATTATTATTATTATTATTATTATTATTATTATTATTATCATTTTCATTATTATTATTATTGTTATTATTGTCATGATTGTTATTAGAATTATAATTAACATTAGTATTATAATTATTATTAGTATTATCATAGTTATAAGTAATAACTATTGGATTATTTGACTATTGAACTACTAACTATTGGACTACTAACATTGGATTATTTGATTATATATTGAATTATAACACATTTTGATTTAAAATATCGTTAATAAGTTACATCTTCTACAGTTGAACATTTCTTCAAATTTGCCATTTGATTTCATCTTAAACGTCATTTTTATCTTGACGATTACAAACTGCGTTCAAATCCTTCAGAATTCCTGAAAACACCTCGGATCGATAACCAATGATTCAGATTCTTCAACCTTGAGAATGCTGATGAAGCAGCAAAAGCCATAGATGGTCTTAATGGCTAAAAGCTTGATAATAAGAATGGAGTGTTGGAAACACTCAATAGAAAAATTGGTACTGAAAAACGGATTGAGTAAACCATGAAGGAGACTGTGGACAAATCACAAAGACTAAACCTGTACTTAACGAATTCAGATGATTTAGTATCTGCTGAAATCTTTAGCGAATACCTTGATCCTTACTTATTTTAAATTCTTGCAGAAAAATTCTTAACCATCCTTCGATCTTAGAAATTTTAAGGTATCAGCGTATCTTTCATTATAAATTTTCTCAATATTTCTGAAGATATCTTCATAAATATCCTTGTCCAAAATTATCTATCTCCTCGTGCTAGGTTACATCATAAAAGAAACTATTTTAGTTTTCTATCCTTCTATAAAATTTGAGTTTAAATTATGAATGATTTCTGGAGAAGTGTTGGGAGTTGAAGCATGAGTTAGTATAATATAATGACGCCCGGCCAACGTAGTTATATTACAGTAAGTCATGCTGAGTTTCTAATGGAACGTGATGATTCACATATCATAACGTCATAATGTGCCATGTCACATGACTCTTACATTCGACCTAATCTCTAAACATATTAAGAACATATCTTCCTGATAATTCTATCTTTTCTTTTGAATTATGGTAATTTAACCAATCAAGATCGTGCTATTACAATTTCTCTCTTAAGAACATTAGTCATGTTCATTCGAAACTCCATACCTACGAATTCTGGACCATTACTTGTGATACTTAATGGCAAGAAGAGAAAACAAAAGAATAGAAGGTATGAACTATGGAAATAAGGAAACGAAGGGGATGAATTTATAGTGAATATCCGATAGAGCAAGCAAAACAGATTATCTCATTTAACCAAAGAAGATCCTATTTTCTTGATTACCAGAGAACCAAATCTTATTATGAAGATTTTATCTAAATCCCCTGAAATTCCGAAAATCAACTGTGATTACGTCACCGGTTAAGACAAACATGCATTTACTCATTTCACTATTTCGTGATAGCTTCACTCATATTCTTCACCTGTGTTTTGACAAACCCATTCAATTCCTATTCTCCATTATCAAATACAACTAAGTCAAGACGATGAATTTAAACAAAAAAAAACTCAAGAAACCAGTCGACCCCTATTCTTGTTTCATTTTTCAAATACCTTGATTACGAATCAAACTTCAAAATGTAGTAATGCAATTGTGTTAGGAATCCTTTATTTAATCTTTCTGCAAAATCTCATAAATCAATTCTTCATATCAAGTACGAATTTTAGAGTCAAAGTTCTATTTTTAAAAGTCAAAGAATGTATTCATCGAGAAATTCGAGTTTGATTCAAATTCTCAGAAATTTTAGTTTTTTTACTTCTGTTTTTCTTTAATTTTTTTAAAGTCTAGTAATTTAAATTAACACAAATTAAATCGATTTCTGTTTCAATTACAATTTATAAAAACCATTTCAAAGTTTTGAGGATGTAGTATTTATTCTTAATCGTTTGAAATTTGAGGAAGAAGAAAAGGGAAACAATTTAGTACGGGATATATAATCTGGAAGTTATAATAAAACATAGAAATAGATTCAGAGGGATGGTTAAGAGGAGTGTCGGGTTAGCTAGAGGTCTCGGGTTCGAGTCCCTGATGGAGAATTTTTTTTAAATCCTTTTTCATTGAAGGTAGTTCAATTTTTTTATTAAGTATTATTATTATTATTATTATTATTATTATTATTATTATTATTATTATTATTATTATTATTATTATTATTATTATTATTATTATTATTATTATTATTATTATTATTATTATTATCATTTTCATTATTATTATTATTATTGTTATTATTGTTATTATTGTCATGATTGTTATTAGAATTATAATTAACATTAGTATTATAATTATTATTAGTATTATCATAGTTATAAGTAATATCATTATTATTATTATTATTATTATTATTATTATTATTATTATTATTATTATTATTATTATTATTATTATTATTATTATTATTATTATTATTATTATTATTATTATTATTATATTTATTATATTTATTATATTTATTATTATTATTATTATTATTATTATTATTATTATTATTATTATTATTATTATTATGATTATGAAAATAATACAAGTTATTACTATTAGTATTAGTATCATTTATGTAATTATTAGTATTATTACTATTATTATTAACCTAAGTATCATTTTTAACAATATCATTACTATTATTAGTATTATCATTATCAATAAAATTATTATTATTATTATTAGTAAATCATTATTATCAAAACTATCATTTTTAACAGATAAATATTTTGTACATAAAATATACTTCTTACATATAATAAAAGTACATTAATATTTCATATACAATATATTAAACATATTAACAGTATTTATAAAAATACTTACATATAACCAACTAATGATTTTAATAAATATATAATTGATATAGGTTCGTGAATCCGAAGCCAATCCTGCATTGTTCAGTTTCGTCGTATGAATATTTTTACTACAAAATATCGTATAGTGAGTTTCATTTGCTTCCCTTTTAAATGCTTTTGCAATATATATTTTTAGGACTGAGAATACATGCGCTACTTTTATAAATGTTTGACGAAATAGATACAAGTACTTAAAAACATTCTATGATTGAGTTATGAGTACACCGGATATCACCCCTTTATAGTCTGGTAATCTAAGAATTAGGAAACAGAAACTCTAATTGACGCGAATCCTAAAGATAGATCTATGGGCCTTGACAAGCCCCAGTCAGAGAATTTGAACTGCTTTAGTACTTCGATTTTAGTATACAACCGCCAGCTTTAAAAGATTTGACCTGTTTGTGAGGTGTACACAACCGTCATATTTAAAAGAGTGTCATGTTTGTATGCTGTGAGCATATTTGCAATTGCGGTATGCGGGGTATATTCTAGATGCATTTTGTTAATGTCGATTACCAGGTGTTTAATTAGTATGAATGGATTTTCAGCAGTGAGCAGACCTGCACCTTATTTATGAATTTAAATCTTGTGGTTATAAAAATGATGGAAATGAATATTGATTATGATAAACTAATGAACTCACCAACCTTTTGGTATTAAAGAAATCTTCCGCTGTGCATTTGCTCATTTTAGAGATATTATTTTTAGTCATTCTTGACATATCTCAAAAGACGTTGAATTCAAGTCGTTGAGTTCAATAAAGATTATTATTAAGTAAATGATAGATTAGGTCATTTATAGTTTGGATATTATGAAATGGTATGCATGCCTGTCAACTTTCGATGTAATGAAAGTTTATCTTTTAAAAACGAATACAATGTTTGTAAAATGTATCATATAGAGGTAAAATACCTCGCAATGAAATCAATTATTATGTAACGTTTATAATCGATATGAACGGGGCATTTCACTCATGATATAACAGCAATGGCAAACAATGCTTTTTTCACCAAAGATGTTCCCACTCCATGTGACTACTGGATCCCTATTCTACTAAATCACCCGATGCACAATGTGTTCACTGAATTTGAGCTTGTCTCAGAATGACAACTTCTTCTGATGCGGGAGACTATGACGTACCATCCACCTGTTGATGATGCACCTTTTGAGCCTCCCAGAACCCTGATCGGAGAGCCTCCTTCACCTTAACTGACATGAGACGATTCTTGGGCATTCTCGACAATGCACAATACGATGATTTCCCTTCCAAAAATGATATGCTTGCTGCTGTACATCAACTTGGGTACGAAGGAGAGTTGACTAAGATAAGAGCTTTCAAAAAGCAACGTATGGCAAAACGATGGGTTATCCTGTACACTTTCGTTAACCGGTACTTCAATCCGATGCAGACTGGAACCGATCACATCACCATATTCTTATTAAAGATCTTCTATGGAATCGTGTTCCTGCCAACTACTGATTTTGGCTGTGTCATCTGGGATCGCATGATAGAAATTCACTCGTCACCTCACTTATCATACATCCAATTTTAGAGATTCTATTCCACAATACTTTCATCCATAATCGATGCCAGTAATAAGACACCATATCCTATCCCTAGAGATTGTGTTGAACCACTTGTAGAGCAGGAATCCATCGCGTTTATTCAAAAGAGAATAGGATCAAAGAATGTGCAAGCTCAACCCATAACTGCTCATTTACTAAATCTTGAACCACAAGACGATCCACGAATAATAAGTTAATTGAGAGAGATAGGAGCACCTATGGATCCCCCACCACCCGTGGAACTTGCCCAAGGAGCTGATAGGATACGTGGTGAGGGGTCTAACAAGCGAGGGTCTAAGAAAAGAAAGTCTGAGGGGAAAAGAATTGAGAGTGAAAATAGACCGAAAATGAAAACTAAACCAAAGCAAGTAACCTCTGAACAAATCCAGAAGGTTCTTCACGATATTAATTAGAGTGATAAGGATGGTAATGAGGGTGTGGTTGAAAAATCAAGAGAGGTTATGCGGACTGAAAGTGAGATAGGGCAAAAAGAAAACATTAGCCCTCCACAAACATTAGGAAGCCACTTAGATGCACAAACATCTCTTTCATGTGAGTTAAAGTCGGATACTTTAGATGAGATCCACCAAAAATAATTTAAAAATGTGTCTAGTGCTCGTAGGAATTTGGTGCAGTCCCATACCGAACAATCTGTTTCTATAGCTCAGACTGCAACAACAAGCGTAGAGACATGCAAATCTCCGAAAATTGCTTCTCTAAGATCGCTTGGAAGTCCTGTGACAACAGGTCTCACTGCTAGCTTTCAAGCTCAACAATGGTTACATCTGAGTTTCTTCAAGAATCTCAGGCTGTTTTCACTAACGTTTCTATGCAGGGCCCCATTATCTCTTCACCAATAATCACAACACAACCATCACCACTACGTTTCACATCAACTCCTCCTGATCTCAATGCTTCACCACTACCAATATCACCACCACCAATCTCACCACCTATCATGTCATCTTCACCAATCACTCAGTCGATCACCCATTAACCGAACCTTACTTATCTTCAACGAGAGAACGAATTTCATGCTTTTCTTCTCTTAGTCAATCTTTCTGAAGGTGACTACAACAGAAAAGCCATTATTAGTCTCCTCAATACCCTAAAACTCATTTCAAACTATCCTCCTGTGCTTGAACCAATTTCGTGCCGTGTTGATCAACCATCTTCCTCCTGCCGACATGATGACCCCGATGCCGGCGGCCAACATGAGGGGGAGAATATCGGAGGAAGATCCTCAGTGCATGTTATTCAAAGTCTCAGCCAATCACAAAGTCAACCTAGCTCCTCCAGAAAAGGAAAATAAATTGTCGATGAATCTGGCGTGCCTTAAGAAAATCGAAGGGGCTGATTATACCGTAGAAGAACATGATGTAGCCCCTGAAGGACATGATGTGTCACACCCCCTAAATAGGATCGGGGGTCATATGTGACTAACCAATATCAAAAGACAAGTGTAAAGTGAGAACGACTCTAAATGAGATGTTTTTATTAAAAACTAATGTATTTAAAGCAGCGGAAATAAATAGTCATTACAAATGAAATCCCAAAATGTAAATGTAAAAATAAATGTTCTAATGCAATGATATAAAATGCGGACTCCAAAAGCGTCAAAGTCCAAATAGCAATTATTCTCTAGCAATCTTCACCTGAGACAAAACATGCTTAAAGTGTCAAAAAAAATGGTTGAGTGAACAACATAGGTTTATAAATTTTTTTAGAACACAAGATTTAATTATCAAGTTTGATGTAGCAACATCGTTCAAAAGTAGTGCTGAAGTTATGATATCGAACTAAACAAAGTTACCCTATGACACCTTGAACTGTCAGTGTCGTTGAAATCATTATTATGTAACCAAAGACCAATGGTCAACTGGTTAGAGACGTCGCTCTCAATAGGCCTACTCACAATAACTAAGTTTGCGTTATGTATAGCAATTAACGATATCATGGCAGGGATTTAGCATGAAACAAAGCATGACAGCACAGTTAAACAGTTTTCGAGTACTTGTGTCTAAGCGTAAAATAGTTTTAAAAGCAAGCATGTGTCTCACCCCAAAAGTTTAAAATAAGTATAAAGAAAGTTAAAAATGTGGCTATGAAGGTTACCTTAGTAGCAAGTAAGTTATTCCACGCAAGAAGTATGAACGGAGTATGTAATCGGAGATCTCAACCATGAGATATAACGTTTGATTAGTTAATGTCTAACAGACATAAAGTATGTTTATTAATATAGCAACTATATTAACAGTGACGGTTTTCGAGAAAAGTTCCTATTTCTCAAAAGTTTCTAATTTCGAAAACCTACTATTTATGGAAAGCTTCCACTTATAGTAAGTTTCTAATTTAGAAAGTTCGGGTTATAATCCTTCACAAAGGCTTTTTACAACTTTACCCAAACTTAGTTGCTATCAAGTAAGTCAGGAATGACCAGATGTAACCGGGGACCCAGGACTCTTGACCAGAATCTAAGTCATGGCATTCGAGATCCACAAGCTACCCCCATAAATGGCAACCTAAACATCATTCACTTACGACCGTGAGTAGTGGTAAAGTTCGTATAAATCGTACATTATTCTTTTATTTATAACCTTCACGTCATAGGTGTATACACACAACGAATTATTAATGTACTTAATAATTATATATGTGATAATATAACTTAGTGTAATTAAGGTGTTACCATATAGATAGGTTTATAAGTTATAGTAATAATATTATTATCCCTTAATTAATCAATCTTCGTTATAGAAGCTTATCATGTTTTGTACATACATATAATATAATCTTTGTACGCGTTACATACATATAGTCATACATGTGTTACATATGTATCTATACCGCTATATGATACATACACATATATTCTTTATTCTTATATTACATGTATATGTTCATAGCTATAATATATATATATATATATATATATATATATATATATATATATATATATATATATATATATATATATATATATATATATATATATATATATATATATATATTTTATGTAAGTGTTACATATATTTAAGTCAAAAGTGATACATATAAATACATACATACTATGACCTATCAACTTTTATAATCACCTATAATATATACATATATTCATATACACAATACATATACATTCTTATCTTACTTTTCTTTATGTGTTTTATCAATTTCATAAACCTACTAATACACACACACATACATATAAATACATATACATGCATGTATATATATACATATATACACACACATATACCTACCATATATAAATTTACATACGTACATATGCATGCATGCATCATTATCATTATTCATTAATCAATATCACATAAAATCATAACTTTTTATTTACTAAACCTATTCAAGTTTATAATCACAATACCTAATCTTTTATCCTTAACCCTAATCTTTATTCATGCACATAAAATCGTATTCAAATTCGTAACCTCTTTAATCACAATAGTTAATCATAATCTAATAACTTTTAACCTTATTCATTCTATCAAAAATATTCATAATACTTTATCTACATAATTAACAACTTATTAATACTTCATATTCAAAATTCATAATCATAATTCGTATTCATAATCTTTTTACATTATCATTATCTTCATACACAATATTCATGATCATACTTAATCTTTTTAACTAGTTCATATCTTAATAATTATTCATGCATCATACATAATTAAAACATAATAACTAAAACAAATTTATAAGTATAATTAACATTAGGGTTTAGATATACCTTAGGAGATTAAGACCAAGAAAAGATGATGAATATGAACTGAAATAGAAACTGATTTACAGCAGAAAAACGCAGCAACAATTGAGATCAAAAAGGTGGCAAAACGGGTTGTTTCCTGGGTCTTCTTGGTCACGACAGCAGCAGCAGAAAACAACACAAACCAGTCGACTTTAGGGCTATTTTTGATCACGAATAGCAGCAAGAAACAGGCAGCAAAAACGCAGCTACACAGGTGCCCAACGAGCAGCTTTTTGGGTGTGTTTGGGTGTCGAAACCTTGCAGGAAGAAGGGATGTTGTTGGCGGTTTTGGGACTTTTTGGGTGGCGATTAGGAGGGCTGTGATGGGTGATGAATTGCAGTAGGAGAGGGGAGGTTGTTGGAGGTGTTTGAGGGTTGTTGGATGTCAACTAAAAGGAGGAAAGGGGTGAGCAAAAACTGCCAAATATAAACAAGAGAATGGGAGAGTTTTCTTGAGTTGAATTTATGATGCAAGTTATGAATGAGGAAACAAGAAGTTAATGGTTCTTTTATAGGCCAAGAGTTAGAATTCTAATCACACTAGGATTACTAGGGATTATTGGTTATCAAGGATTAGGGTAGAAGTGTTAGGATTAGATTAGGATTTGTTGTTTACGTGGCATTTAAGTTCCTTTTTTTTTAAAACCGTCCCACTTTTAATATTATTATTATTATTATTATTATTATTATTATTAATATTATTATTAATATTATTATTATTATTTTATTTATTTATTTAATTCGGCCTATTTAATTATTTATATATTTTATATATATAATTTTTTTTAAATTTTACTTTTATTTAAAATACATTTAATCATTTTACATTATTTGTCCAATGTCTTTTATTAAATTTTATATAGGTCTCACTAGTTTTAATCTATATAAATTGTCACATTTAAATTATTACATATAGTTTATATATATAAAAATATCACATAATACATAAACTTATATTAACAGGGAATATTGATCAAAATTTACTATTTAATCAAAGTGTTGTTAAATAAATTTTACGAGCACATAAAGTCTTAACAGTAAAATAGTATAAACATAAATGGAAAAATGAGGGTCGTCATAGTACCTCCCCGTTAATAAAAACTTCACCCCGAAGTTTTACGTAGGCTTCTCGGATGCATCTGCGGTTGAGAAGAGATGGGGATATTTTCGTTTCATTTGATCTTCACGTTCCCAGGTACACTCGGGGCCTCTTCGTGAATTCTAACGGTTCTTAACAATAGGTATAGTGCTCTGTTTCAAGCATTTTTCAGTTTGATCCACAACCTTCATTGGTTTTTCTATAAAATGCATTTTATCATCAATGCGAATGTCATCCAAAGGAATAACGAGTGTGTCATCAGTAAGACACTTTTTCAAATTTGAGACGTGAAATACGTCGTGTATATTACTAAGCTCAGCAGGTAGTTCTAATCGATAAGCCACGGGACCAATTCTTTCAATAATCTTGAAAAGTCTAATAAAACGCGGACTTAGTTTGCTTCGTTTACCAAAATGAAAGACGCCTTTTCAAGGGGATATTTTCATCATAACTTTATCACCAACTTGGAGTTCCAAATCTTTCCGATGGTTATCAGCATAGCTCTTCTATCAGCTGCGGGCAGTTTCTAATCGTTTCTTAATCTAAACGATATTTTCAGTAGTTTCATGAATGATTTCAGGACCAGTTAACTGTCTGTCCTCTAGTTCGTCCCAACACAGTGGGGATCTACATTTTGATCAGTACAAGGCTTCAAAAGGTGCACCCTTAATACTTCACTGATAGCTATTATTGTAAGAAAATTCAGCTAAAGGTAAGTGTCTATCCCAACCTTTACCGAAATCGATAACACAAGCACGAAGCATATCTTCCAATGTTTGAATGGTTTGTTCACTTTGACCATCATTTTGCGGATGATAAGCAGTACTCATGTCAAGTTGAGCTCCAAATACAGATTGTAAAGTTTTCCAAAAATCTAGAAATGAATCGACTATCACGATCAGAAATGATTGAGATAGGGACTCCATGACATGATACAATCTCTTTGATATAAAGTTGTGATAATTTGTCCATCTTGTCAGTTTCTTTGATTGTTAAGAAGTGCGCAGATCTAGTAAGATGATCCACTATGACCCAAATAGTATCATTGGGCAACTTAGTAATAAAATCCATAGTGATATATTCCCACTTCCACTGCGGAATATCCAGCTGTTGAAGTAAACCAGACGGCTTTTGATAATCAGTCTTAACTTTCAAACAAGTAAGGCACTTGCTCACATAAAACTCTTTCAAATCGTGATACATTTTACTAGAGCCTGGGTGAATAGAATACCTAGTCTTATGTGCTTCATCCAAAACTAGTTCTTGAAGATTTCCAAAGATTGGGACCCAGATTCGGTTATTGAAATACCTTTTTCTGTTTCCCTTGAGTTCAAGTTACTTTTTGAGACTTTTAAGTCCCTCGAGTTGGATATTATCTTCCTTCAATGCCTCAAGTTGTGCTTCACAGATTTGAAATGTAAGTTCGTACGAATACGTATATTTAAGGCTCGAACTCGGATCGGTTTAGAACGATCCTTTCTACTAAGGGCATCGACAACTACATTCGCCTTACCTGGATGATATTTAAGCTCACAGTCGTAGTCATTTAATAACTTGACCCAACACCTTTGTCTCATTTTTAGTTGCTTCTGGTCAAATATATGTTGAAGACTTTTATGATCGGTAAACACCGTGAATTTTATCCCGTAGAGATAATGTCTCCACATCTTCAATTCGAATACCGCAATACCTAACTCCAGATCATGTGTGGTATAGTTCTTCTCATGTTTCTTCAATTGTCTATATGGATAAGCTATAACTTTGTTACGTTGCATTAAGATATATCTGAAACCTTGGTTCGAGGCATCACAATAGACTACAAAATCTTCGGTGCCATCAGGTAATGATAGAATTGGGGTTGTGGTCAATTTCTCCTTTAGAACCTTAAAAGCATATTCCTGTTCTTCAGACTACTCAAACTTCTTCCCCTTGTGAGTTAGCTTGGTGAGAGGTTTGGCTAGAATAGAAATGTCTTTGATAAACCTTCGATAGTAACCAGCAAGTCCCAAGAATTGACGAATATGCTTCGCACTCTTGGGCACTTCCCAGTTCTGAATAGTAGTGACGTTCACCGGATCAACATGTATTCCTTCACTATCAACTATATGTCCAAGAAATGGTACGGTTCGCAGCCAAAATTCACACTTGGAAAACTTGGCATACAGTTGTTCCTTCTTTAAAAGCTCTAGAATCAATCGCAGGTGTTGCTCGTGCTCTTTCTTGTTCTTGGAATAGATTAAGATATCATCGATGAAAGCGATCACGAATTTTTCAAGGTAAGGTTTACATACACGGTGCATAAGATCCATGAATACAGCAGGAGCATTTGTTAACCCAAAAGGCATGACAAGAAACTCGTAGTGTCCGTAAAGAGTTCGGAAAGCAGTCTTAGAACATCAGTCTCCTTGACTCTCAGTTAATGATAACTCGACCTAAGATCAATCTTCGAATAGATACTTGACCCTTGCAGTTGGTCAAACAGGTCATCAATGTGCGGGAGTGGATAACGATTCTTGATGGTTAGCTTGTTGAGCTCACGGTAATCAATACACATTCTCAACGTTCCATCTTTCTTCTTGACAAAAAGAACGGGTGCTCCCCACGGAGACGAGCTAGGACGAATGAAACCTTTCTCCAAAAGTTCTTGGAGTTGGTTGGAAAATTCCTTCATCCCAGACGGAGCTAAATGATATGATGCCTTTGCAATAGGTGCAGCACCGGGAGTCAAATCAATTTGAAACTCAACCTGTCGTTGGGAGGGAGACTAGGGAGTTCTTCAGGAAATACTTCAGGAAAGTCTCTAACCACTGGTACAACTTCAATGAGGGAGTGGATAATTTGGAAATGAAAGATATTTGGGTCCTTAGGTAATTTGATATCTAAAGTCAGTATTTTAGTTGACAATAGAGGGATAAAGGAGTCAAGTAATGGTACACGGTAGTCATAAGGTTGATCAGACCCTATCACTATCAGGATCCATTAGAATTGTATGGCTTATCATAATATAACTACGTTGATCAGGCCTCATTATATTATTTTAACTCATAATTCTACCACTCCATAAAGTTGAAACCTGGTAATCAACTTTCTACTAATGTCATTCTAGTCAATATCTATCTCTCTAGGAAATAAGGTTTATATAAAAATTAAAAGAGAAGAAAATAGAAATATTATTCATTCATTTAAAGGATAAAGATAATCAAGGTATCTCAAACAAATCCTAACAAAATTTTCCAAACTAATAACCAAAGTATAGATGTACTAAAACATAAAGAATACTATGATAGTCTTCAAAGGACTCTATAGACACCAAATACTCTTCCTTGTGCCTATTCATCCTTCTTCCCATTCGGACATTGAGACTTAAAATGCCATACTTTTCCACATTTATTGCAAGTAGAATAGTTGTATTTTCCTTTGTTGTAGGAGTATTGGTTGATGGATCCGTAACTCTACAATTTTTGGCTATGTGACCCACCTTCTTACACTTGGTGCACTTAGCCTTACACCATCCTTCATGATGTTTCTCACATCTTTTGCAATAAGGATAGTTTTCCTTATAAACCTTGTTGAATTTTCCCTTAGATTTTTTTTGCTCCTTTCCTTCCCTCTTCCTTTTTGCACCTTCTTTTTTCTTTTGTTCGTTGATGAAGTAGCTTTCCATGCAAGCAGCTTCTTGTATGGTGCTTGGGTTCGTCAAGGTAACATCTATCCGGACGCCATCAGGTAATCCATTGATGTAGCATTGGATCTCTAGATACTCGGGAGTAGTCACGTGAGGATTCATGAAAGCAAATTCTTGAAATCGGTTGGTGTAGCTCATGAGATCAGCATTCACCATTTCCATATTTTTAAACCCAGGTCTTTCAGTACTCTTGTATGTAGGGGGCTGGTAGTTCATGAAATTTTGATGTGAACAAATAGACAAAAGATTTCGCGGTGCGCCATTGTTGCCATTGCTTTGTGTAGTGACCCGAACTTTTCCATGATTATATATTATATGAGATTCATATTTACATGATTAAATGTTTCCAACATGTTAAGCAATCACACTTGTTAAGACTTGATTAAGTGAAATGTGTTTCATGTAGACAATTGATCACCAAGTGGACCGGCGATTCATGAACGTTAAAACTTGTAAAAACGACATGACGATATATATATGAATATATATATATATATATTGAACATGATATTATGATATGTAAGTATCTCACAAGTATATTAACAAAGAATTATATGCATAAAATGAAACTACTAAATTAATGAAACTCGAAACGATATATATAACGATTATCGTTATAACAACATTTTAATTAAAATTAGTACATATGTATTGTATTAAGATATGAAAACACTATGTTTAACATGATAAAATGATAATTATTTATAACATTAAATGTATTAACAATGAACTACACAAGTAAGATGAGACTACTAACTTAAGGATTTCGAAACAATATATATATATATATATATATATATATATATATATATATATATATATATATATATATATATATATATATATATATATATATTTATATTTATATATATGATATTAAGATATATTCATACACCATGTTATCATGATAACATAACAATTTAACATCTCATTTAGGTATAATAACAATGGATTAATTACATTTAACAATATCGTTAACATATAGATTCCAAAACAACACTTACATGTAACGACTAACGATGACTTAACGACTCATTTAAAATGTATATACATGTAGTTTATTGATACACTTTTGAAAGACTTCATGACACATATCAAAGTACTTCAACTTAACAAAAATACTTACAATTACATTCTCATTCATTTTCATTAACAATTCTACTCGTATGCATCCGTATTCGTACTTGTACAATACACAGCTCATAGATGTATATACTATTGGTATATACACTTCATTGATCAGCTCTTAGCAGCCTTAATGAGTCACCTAAATATGTGGGAACCATCATTTAACATCTAGCATGAAATATCTAACAAAAATACAAACTAATGGAGCCTATATGGAGACCTTAAGATCACGTCCACCATCACTCATCATAAACACATTTCAATTCCAATTTTTATGCATAAAACTACTCTCTCTCAAGTTCTCTCTTGGTGTTCTAAGTGTTCTTCATCATTTTCTTCATAATCTAGCTCAATCTAGTTAACCTAGATTAACTTACAAAACAACTACTCAAGAACACATCAAGAACACTTTCAAGTTTGCAAGTCCACTTTCAAGCTTTCTAATCCATTCCAAGCAATCATCTAGGATAAAGAAACCTTTGTTATTTATAGTAGGTTATCTCTCTAATTCAACGTAATACTCATATTCAAACTTTGATTCAATTTCTATAACTATAACAATCTTAATTCGAGTAGAAATCTTACTTGAATTTGTTTTCGTGTCATGATTCTACTTCAAGAACTTTCAAGCCATCCAAGATCCTTTCAAGCTAGATCATTTCTTGTCACTTCTAGTAGGTTTACCTACTATACTTGAGGTAGTAATGATGTTCATAACATCATTCAATTCATATATATATATAACTATCTTATTCGAAGATTTAAACTTATAATCACTAGAATATAGTTTAGTTAATTCTAACCTTGTTCGCAAAAATAGTTAATCCTTCTAACTTAACTTTTAAAAACAACTAAACACATTTTCTATATCTATATGATATGCTAAATTAATGATTTAAAACTTGGAAACACGAAGAACACCGTAAAACCGGACATACGCCATCGTAGTAAAACCGGGGGCTGTTTTTGGTTAGATAATTAAAAACTATGATAAACTTTGATTTAAAAGTTGTTCTTCTAGAAAAAATGATTTTTCTTAAGAACATGAAACTATATCCAAAAATCATGGTTAAACTCAAAGTGGAAGTATGTTTTTCAAAATGGTCATCAAGATGTCGTTTTTTTCGACTGAAATGACTATCTCTTACAAAAATGACTTGTAACTTGTAGTTCTGACTATAAACTTATACTTTTTTTGTTTAGTTTCATAAATTTCAGTTAATTATGAAACCATAGAAACTTTATTCACTCAAAACAGATTTGAAATGAAGAAATTATGGGTCAAACAAAATTGGATATTTTTGCTTGTTTTAGCTACATGAAACTTTGTAACAAATCTATGCTAACCATAACTTAAGTAACTTATATTGTATTATACATGTATTCTAACATATATTATGTAATCTTGATTGACCATAGACACGTATACAATGTTTTGACATATCATATCGACGTCATCTATATATTATTTAGAATAACCATAGACACTCTATATGCGGTAATGCTCAAGTTTGCTATACAGGGTTGAGGTTGATTCCAAAATAATATATATAATTTGAGTTGTGATCGAGTTTGAGACTTGTATACACTGGGTCGTGGATTGATTCGAGATAATATATATTGATTTATTTCTGTACTACTAACTGTGGACAACTAATTGTGGACTACTAACGTTGGACTGTTAACTTAACAAACTTAAATCGTTAAAACGTAATAAAATATGTTGTGAATATATTTCGATCATACTTTGATATATATATATATATATATATATATATATATATATATATATATATATATATATATATATATATATATATATATATATATATATATATATATATATATATTTGTTATAGGTTCGTGAATTGACCCGTGGCCAAGTCTTATTTTTTCGATGAAGTGAAAATTCGTGAAAATGAGTTATAGTCCCACTTTTAAAATCTAATATTTTTGGGATGAGAATACATGCAATTTTATAAATGTTTTACAAAATAGACACAAGTACGTGAAACTACATTCTATGGTTGAATGTTCGATATCGAATATGCCCCTTTTTTCTTGGTAGCCTAAGAATTAGGGAACTGGCCCCTAATTGACGCGAATCCTAAAGATAGATCTATTGGGCCCAACAAGCCCCATCCATTATTGTGGATGCTTTAGTACTTCGGAATTATCATGTTCGAAGGATGTCCCGAAATGATGGGGATATTCTATATGCATCTTGTTAATGTCGGTTACCAGGTGTTCACCATATGAATGATTTTTATACAGATTGCTATATGCATGCATGTTGTTTATGAGAAATGGAAATATGAAATCTTGTGGTCTATTATTACTATTTGATGAATATATAGATTAAACTTATAACTCACCAACATTTTTGTTGACATTTTAAGCATGTCTATTCTCAGGTGATTGTAAGAGCTTCGGCTGTTGCATGCTAAATAAAGACAAGAATTGGAGTCTGCATGCTTGTATAATATTGTTTAAAAACTGAATTCGGAGAATTAAATTGATGTGTAATATTATTGTTATCCATTATGTATTAGTCGTGTGTAAAACGTTATATTTTAGATTATCATTACTTGATAATCTACGTTATGTTTATAAACCTTTATCAACAAAATAAAGGTTATGGTTTGTTTTTAAAATTGAATATAGTCTTTGAAAAACGTCTCATATAGAGGTCAAAACCTCGCAACGGAATCAATTAATATGAAACATTTATAATCGATATGAACGGGACATTTCATTTGGTATCTGAGCGTTGATCTTAGAGAACCAGAAATTTGCATTAGTGTGTCTTATCGAGATTGTTATGATGCATTAGTGAGTCTGGACTTCGACCTTGTTTTTCTTTAAAAACGATTGCTTAACACGTTTTTTGGAAACTATATATTTTTACATGTAAATATCATGTGATATATTAATCTCTTAACGTGCTTGCTATTATGTGATAGATGTCTACCTCTAGTACAAATCCCATCGACTCACCCAATAATAATGAAGAGTCGAATGTATTTTGGGAAGATTCACAAATTCCGGAAGAATAAGAGGAACCGGAAGAAGAGGAACCAGAAAAAGAGGTTCCGGAGGAGGAAATATTAGGAACTCCAATAAAACAGATAAATAAAAGAAAATCCTCAACCAATGAACCAAAATTAAAAATGGTTTGTGGTGTCTCCGCGGAGGAAGGAAAAATATTGGGAAAATTACCAATTTTCTGATGAATGGGATCCCGACGAGGATTCCGATGATGTTATAGAAATTACCCTGACCCAATTTAAGAAAGCAAAAGAAAATAATAAGGGAAAGGCATCAAAATAGAGAAACCTGAATCCAACCCTGATGAACTTTATGTTAACATGAAGTACCCTGATGGGGTGTATCGTAAACACCCGTATTTCTTAAATTTTAACTATAACCCGGGAACATCTAAGCCATCAGGTTTTTCTAAACCATTTGTGAAAACGACGGCTCGTATTAGAGGAGCACCATGTATCCCTAGGAAATTAGCAAAAAGAAACGAGTCCGAAGAGGAAGAAACAAGTGAGTCAGAATAAAGAGTTGTAATCATGCTGTGTAATATATGTATTGTAGTGTGCTTGTACTTTTATGATATATGTAAATATTGCTTGTATTGTTTGTTAATTATCTTTTACAAATCTAATCCTAGTCTATTTTACGGTATAAAAAACAAATGGATGTTAAGGATAGATAACCAAGTATTTTAGAAGACCTACCAGGGGATATGATTGTTGAAATCTTGTCCAGAGTCGGCCAGAATTCACCGGCACAAACATTTATGACGAAATTAGTGTGTTGAACATTTGAAAGACGTTTCAGGCATGCCTTAGTTTATAAAAGGCTTTCCTTTGAGAGATGGGGTATATCACATTGGGGAGACCTTAAGTTACGCCGTGTTTTCTTTAAGGCATTAAGTGCGGGGAACTCAAATGCAATTTTACGCTATGGGTGGAGAGCCTATTTTGACTCCACATATCCCAACATAGGACTTTGTTCTTTAGAAAGAGCTTTCAACATGCAACTTAAAGAAGCATGTTATGCTTACGGATTAGTGATGTTCGCTTCTCACCAAATTGAGAAAAAAAAACATCGGATTGCAAATGTTAAATAAAACATTCCCACAAGTGACGGATTCAGTAGTTGGAGTGAGAGACAAGGTTTTTAGATTGTTACGGGGCTGTTGGGCATTACGTAACCCTCGTCCTTTTGACGATGTTACAACATGCTGTCTTGCCAACGAACACATCGGTTATTTTCCACAAGACAAAGGATGGGAAATAATACTATTAAAACCCGAATGCATGACTTGTTTCTAGACCTACGAATTACGTGTCTTTATTGCCTTTGCTGAACGACTTGCGCTTAACTAGTATTGACTTCACAACTGCCTTGTATCAAAGTTTTTGTGTGCTATATTTCATGCTATATGTAATGTAACGGTATTGTAAGTTTGTAAAATATTGTATAAAACTTTGAACGCGAAATATTATTGTAATCAGTTTTTCATATAGAATTGTAGTAGTTGAATTGTATATTAGCTACTAAGTATGAACTTAACGGGTACGTACTACCCGAATGAAAAATTATAAAACGCTAATATAAAGAAAAAGCTTTTATAAATAAGTTCATATTATCTACGAAATACTATTGACTACTCTTAATATTCTATATGATTAACTTAATTCTTTTGGCTATTTTTGAAGGAAATGGCACCGACTACTCGTCAGAAGTTGAACATGAGCGATGAAGACTTCCGTGTTTTCCTTGCAGCAAATATAGCCGCAGTACAGGCTGCAATAAAAAATAACAATAACTCTGAATCCAGCAATGGAACTAATGCCACAAGAACTCGGGTAGAATGATCCAACAAAGAATTCACTGCCTGTAAACCTCTAGAATTTGATGGAATCGAGGGTCCAATTGGATTAAAACGGTGGACCGAGAAGGTTGAATCGGTGTTTGCCATAAGTAAATGTACGAAAGAAGATAGGATAAAGTACGCCGCGCATACCTTCACAGGTACTAAGTTAACATGGTGGAATACATATCTCGAGCAGGTGGGACAAGATGCTGCTTACGTGCTACCACGGTCAGCATTCTAACACATGATGAATGAACAGTATCGCCCCAGAAACGAGGTCAATAAGCTCAAGGTAGAGCTTAGAGGATTACGAACGCAAGGATTCGATACTACCACATACGAACGACGATTTACGGAATTGTGCCTATTGTGTCCAAAAGTGTTCGAAGATGAAGAAGAGAAGATCGACGCATTTGTAAAAGGGTTACCAGAAAGGATTCAAGAAGATGTGATTTCACACGAACCCACCTCCATACAAAAGGCAAGTCAAATGGCTCGCAAACTCATAAACCAGATTGAGGGGAGAATTAAAGAACAGGCGGCCGAAGAGGCCAACATGAAACTTTTTAAGAGAAAGTGGGAGGAAAACAGTGACAAGAGTCACCAATACAACAACAACAACAACAACAACAACAACAACAACAACAACAACAACAACAACAACAACAATAACAACAACAACAACAACAACAATCATCACAACATCAATCACAACAACTATCCCAACAACCGAAACATCAATCGGAATTCCAACAACAACTACAACAAACGTCCCAACAAAAATAACTACAACAATCGTCCCAACAACAATAACAACCGTAACAATAACAATTCCTATAACAACAAGAATCAGAAACAGCCATGTCAAAGGTGTGAAGAGTACCACCAGAGTGGGTTCAGCATGACATTTTGCACCAAGTGTAAAAGAAAGGGTCATGGTGTGACGAAGTGTGAGGTCTACGGACCGATGAATAATAGAATTAAAAGAACAAATAATGTCGGAACAAATAATGCCGCCGTAGTTTGTTTCGGATGTGGAAAACTGGGCCACATTAATAGAAATTGTCCGAATCAAGAGAATACTAATGGGCAGGGCTGCGGAAGAGTTTTCAATATTAATACGGCATAAGCGCAGGAAGACCCGGAGCTTGTTACGGGTACGTTTCTTATTGACAATAAATCTGCTTATGTTTTATTTGATTCAGGTGTGGATAGAAGCTATATGAGTAGAAATTTTTGTGCTAAATTAAGTTGTCCATTGACGCCTTTGGATAATAAATTTTTACTCGAATTAGCAAACGGTAAATTAATTACAGCAGATAATATATGTCGGAATCGAGAAATTAAACTGGTTAGCAAAACGTTTAAGATTGATTTGATACCAGTAGTGTTAGGGAGTTTTGATGTGATAATTGGCATGGACTGGTTGAAAAAGGAGAGAGCAGAGATCGTATGTTACAAAAATGTAATTCACATTGTACAAAAAAAAAGAAAAACCCTTAATGGTGTACGGAGAAAAGAGCAACGCGAAGCTAAATCTTATTAGTAATTTGAAGGCACAAAAGCTAATAAGAAAAGGTTGCTATGCTGTTCTGACATATGTCGAGAAAGTACAAACCGAAGAGAAGAACATCAATGATGTTCCCGTCGCAAAAGTACAAGATTTGAAGTAATTATCGGGACTACCTCCACATCGATCCGTTGAATTTCAAATAGATCTTGTACCAGGAGCTGCACCAATAGCTCGTGCTCCATACAGACTCGCACCCAGTGAAATGAAGGAACTCCAAAGCCAATTACAAGAACTTTGGAGCGTGGTTTCATTCAACCAAGCACATCACCGTGGGGAGCTCCTGTTTTGTTTGTCAAAAAGAAACATGGTACATTCAGGTTGTGTATCGACTACCGAGAGTTGAATAAACTTACCATCAAGAACCGTTACCCACTACCGAGAATCGATGACTTATTTAATCAACTACAAGGCTCGTTGATTTATTCGAAGATCGATTTACGTTCTGGGTATCATCAAATGAGAGTGAAGGAGGATGATATTCAAAAGACTGCTTTCAGAACGCGTTACGGTCATTACGAGTTTATGGTTATGCCGTCTGGTTTGACTAATGAACCAGCTGTGTTCATGGATCTCATTAACCGAGTGTGTGGACCATATGTTGACAAGTTTGTCATTGTTTTCATCGATGACATACTTATTTACTCAAAGAATGATCAAGAGCATGAAGAACATTTGAGAAAAGTGCTAGAATTATTGAGGAAGGAAAAACTGTACGCTAAGTTTTCAAAGTGTGTATTTTGGTTGGAAGAAGTTATATTCCTTGGTTATGTAGTGAACAAAGAAGGTATTCAGGTTGATCCGGCAAAAATTGAAACCATTGAAAACTGGGAAATCCCGAAAACTCCGAAGCATGTACGTCAATTTTTAGGATTGGCTGGTTACTACAGAAGATTCATCCAAGATTTTTTCAAAATAGCAAAACCCTTGACTGCATTAACGCATAAAGGGAAGAAATTTGAATGGAAGGATGAGCAAGAGAAAGTGTTCCGGTTATTGAAGAAGAAGCTAACTACGGCACCTATATTGTCATTGCCAGAAGGGAATGATGATTTTGTGATTTATTGTGACGCCTCAAATCAAGGTCTCGGTTGTGTATTAATGCAACGAATGAAGGTAATTGTGTATGCATCCAGACAATTGAAGATTCACGAGCGAAATTATACGACTCACGAATTGGAATTGGGTGCTGTTGTTTTTGCAATAAAGACATGGAGGCACTACTTATATGGGGTCAAAAGTATTATATATTGATGTGTGCTAGGTGTAGTACGAAATACTATTATTTTTATTACGAAATATGATACAATTTACATAAGTTTTATTTATTTATATAGATGGTATATACTTAAACCTTGCTACAACACTTATAGGCAGTGTACCTAATCGTAGAGTAGTGTAGTTTTTAGTAAGTCCGGTTCGTTCCACAGGGAGCTAGTGATTACGTACTATATTTTTAACAACTATATTTATATAAAATATATATAATTATATATAGGTAGTAATGATTATAAAAGGGGGGTTTTACTGTTTAATGACCGGTTTGTCGATTTTAAATAAAGCATAAAGATAAATAAAGATAATTAAAATGCGTAAAATAAATAACAATATATAAATGACAAAATATAAAATTAAGAATAATAAAATGACTGTAAATAAAAGTACGATGAGAAATACAATAAAAGAATTATGCTTATTTAAACTTCCGTAATCATGATGTTTGACGTTTTGATTTTAATTTATTACTCTGGGTTAATTGTTCTTTGCCCTGGATTATTTGAAACCTATCTGGTTTTTGCCAATAATAGTCCATCGGTCATAATTATAAAATACGAGAGTCTTCGCCAAATTAACCTTATACCCGAAGTTAAATATTCCAACTAATTGGGGACTTAAACTGTAACAAGGTCTTAATACTTTGTTTAATGAATACACCAGGTTATCGAATGCGTGTAATCCAAGGTTTTAATACTTTGTTAACAATTACACCAATTACCCTTGAATGTAATCCACCCCTATTTTAATGAGTCCAGTGACTATTAATCCATCCCCGTGTCCGATCAAATGAACAATTATCAGTATTTATAAATATCCCGCCCATCATATCCGATCGAGTGTATGTGGTTATTTATAGATACGTCAAATTGTAATTCTCTATATTAAATTAACGAACTATCATTCAGTTAAACAAATATAAAGCCCATTAATAGCCCATAGTCCAATTTCCACAAATGTCAGTCTTTTGCCCAAACCCCAATTATGGTCCAAAGCCCAATAACCCCGTCTTAATATTTAGTCTAACATCACGATTACTTTGGCTTAAATAAGCATAATAATAACTTAGCTACGAGACATTAATTTAAAAAGGGAGAACATAGCTTACAGTGATATTTAATAGCGTAGTGTTACACGGACAGAGTTTCGACTTACAAAACCTTAAAACATTCGATACTATAACCTTATTATTATTATTAACATAATATTAAAATTAAAATTATAAATATAAATATAGATTGAGAGATTGAAGTAGAAAAAGGTGTGTTTCATTCGGCTGAAAACGTTGCCTTTTATAGGACTTGGTCAGCTACAGTATCCCATGCGATCGCATGGGATTTGGTCTTCCTGGCCATACGATCGCATGGCCGCGTTGGACAGGATATTTTTCTTTTCAAAACGTGGGCTGCTGAGTTATTATAATATATAATATAAAATATATAATTTTATATAATTATATATATATTATATTATATTCTTTTACATAGTAGACTTGTAATTTTAGGTCCGTTGTCTCCTACGTTGATGCTCGGTTTATGTCTCATTTTTGGTTTTTTGAAAGTCTTTTCGTATGCTTAGATATCTTGTACTTTGCGTTTCGCAGCTTGTACGCTTGTAATTTTTAGACGTTTCTTATCAATAAATGGAACCACTTTGATTGTATCTTGTACATTTGAGCTTTTTGGTCATTTGCGTCTTCAAATCGTCATTTTCTTCTTTTGTCTTTGCACTTATTTATTTAGCCGATTATTACATAAAAATAGAACAATAGTAACTAAAAGCTTTACATATTGGGATGATATTGTGACTAAATATATGCTCATTTGGAGCACTATCAAATATCCCTACACTTGAACGTTGCTTGTCCTCAAGCAATACATAACTTGAAATTAAATCACACTTCACTCGAATCACTTTTTTATTCTCACACTTTATACATCAGTGATTTTGATACGACGGTATAAACAATAATTATAACGATGTGGTTTACGGTCCCACTTGACTATGAAAATTTAGATCCTTTAAGAAATTGGATCTTTATGAAAACTTTTGATCTTTTTGAAAATTCAAGCGAGATTTTACCCTAGACAAGTTTTCCGGAATAACCCTTCAACGGTGTTTGCAAAATGTTTTTGTGGGTTTTGTGGGTTTTAGATTTGAAAGTTTTAGCTCAAAACTTGCGGTTTTGTGTCACCCACTTGATAACATTGTATTAGGAAAGCAACACGTCCAGTATACTTGTTCCGTATATTACCTTTCGGTAAACTACCGTCCGGTTGTAAAGGAAAGCGTTGAACAAGCAACTGTTAAGGCAATGTCTAATGACATGCAGATGTTCATGGTCCACAACGTGTCGGATGTAATTACTATCCTTTGTAGGAGAAATAGTAAAGATCACCCTATAAGGCACAAGGTCATGTCTTCGACCATGCTATATAACCACCGTTCTTATGGTTGACACCCGATTTGGTTAAGGTGACCTAATGAATTCCGGTGAATTCTCAGGATTTTACGTTCAATGGTAATGAACGCATTGAAAATAGGTTTTCAGAAAACAAATCGGTTTTAATTTGATGAAAATATTTTCTCATTCAAGCTCGAGTTTAGATATCATCGAATTCCATGAGTTTGTAATTCTCAATCTTTAAGGTCAATCTCAAGGATTGAGTAATATAAGGCTTAAATGCTGATTTTTATTCTCTAAGGAGATTATCCTTTCTGGGGTCTGATTCATTAGTCTTATCAAACTAAGTTGCATGGTGCCCTCCCCATTTTACGAAATAGATCCTCTCATAGTTAGGATAAGTCTGACCACATGGCGACCCTGTTTGATGCTTAGGTCCGTGGATTTTCTACTGATTTTAGAGATGACTTTTCTAGATTTTTCATCTACCTACAGCTGGTCTGGACGAAAACTTCCTGACCTAAATCAAGAAGCGCGTATCTTTTTTGGAAGACTTTACTTCCTTTTAATGATGGAATTGATTCATTTTGTAGATCCATCTTTCTTTCAAATATATTACAGTAAATCGGGTAAAACTGATTAGTTCAGTCCAAAACAAAAGTACCTTCCATTATTTGTACAAAAATATGTGAAATGTGATTTAAATAACTTGGTAAATTTTTCCCACACTTGGCTTTTATATTTCTTTCTTTGCCTTTTTATTCCCTTCTATTCCATTTTAAATGAATTCAAATGTTTTGGTTTGTTTCTCAATTTATGTCCTCTCCAAGGTAATAATAATTTCGGTGTTAACACCTAGTTTTATCGTTCATAAATATGTATAAACATGATTTTGAGTTCATTTAGTTGAAATTTTTTAAAACTTTTGCTAGAAGTAGATAGTCAGCATATAAGACCAGGGTTGTTCTTTATTATCAGAGAGCACTAGATTCTAATACAACTACTACTTTACTAGTAAAATTTAACGGTGGCTATTAAACCAAGTGTATAAGTCAAATGTTTAAAACCCGAAAGAATTTAATCCCTTCCCACACTTAAGATCTTGCAATGCCCTCATTTGCAAGAAATCGGTAAAAAAATTAAATTCATGAGGGTGATTAGTGTAAAAAGATGATTAAGATTTACCAAACTTTCCAAACATATTGTTTGTTTGAATGATAAATGGTTCACATTATTTGCTCATTCCTGTAGTTGTTATATCACATTTGATAGTTTGCGTCTTGTCTTCAAAATTAATAGCTTTTGCTGAACTTAATGCCAATTTTTGAAAGTGCGCTGTTTTATCCTGTTTTACATAAGATAAACTACAAACATATATATACATATATTATTATTATTATTATTTTTATTTTTTATAAAACCTTTATTTATTAAAACAATTTAAATGAATAATTAAAAATTGTCGTTTTAAACAGAGTGTTTTAATATGCAAAGATTTTCAGGTTTTTTAAATTTTTTTTATATATACTTCAGATCAATAATATTAAAATAATGATAATAAAATTCTTCGCCCCGCCTTCGGGTAAAGCAATTTCGGTTCAATGACCTAGTCTTTAACTTACGACGAATTTTAGAAATCATGTTTTAAACTTAATGAAATAAATTAAATTTTGTTTTTAAAATCACAAAAAACTTAAATTTAAAAAGCGTATTAATTTCCTACAAAACCTACAAAACAAAAATTCAGAATTGAGGGAGAAAACTAGTTCTTTAGTGTCTGCTAGTGGAAAAGACCAATCGGATTCCATTCTCGGAACTACACGAGAACAGAACAACTAACTCTAGAACGCAATTTCTTTTAGAACATTTGAATCTCCCCACACTTAGGTAGCCGTGGTGTCGAAATTGTGATCAACTTCATCGTCAATTTCTCTTGGACCATAATCAACTTGCATATTTGTGAGTTTTGCTTTAAGCCAGTGGCCGGCTTCTTTTGTATTATCCACAAATTCAACTAGTATCGCCTTTTCTTTAGGTGACAGATTGGATACTAACCGGTTACATAACTTAAAGTTCCCCTTAATTCTAGCATCGTAAACCCGTTTATAAAGTTTCTTCATTGAACTGTTAATAACGGGGTCATTTAATTTTGTATCAACAACGGGGTTCTTTGTTATCAAGTCATCATTAGGTGTTACTTCGGCATTTTATTATTGTTAAGCACTACCGTTGGAGTTGGTAAAACAACATGGTTCTTACCAATCATTTTTGTTGGTTCAACGGTTTTGGTTGGTGGAGATTTAGACTTTCGAATCACAATGGTGATCGATTTTTCACCATTACTAAGTGTCATTCTACCCTTCTTACATCAATGAACGCCTCGGTGGATGCTAAGAATGGTCGGCCTAAAATTAGAGGAATGTTTGAGTCCTCTTCAATGTTAATAACAACAAATTCGACTAGAAAGGTTAAATTACCCACTTGAACGGGTAGGTTGTCAGCAATTCTAACTGGGTGCCTAATGGTTTGATCAAAGAGTCGAACACTCATTTCCGTTGGACTTAACTCACCTACTCCTAATCTCTTATATAATGAAAGAGGCATAACACTCACACTCGCACCTAAATGTGCTAGTGCATCATACATGACACAATCACTAAGTAGACAAGGAACAATAAATTCACCCTGATCACCTAACCTGGGTGGAAGTTTTGGTGGAACTGTCTTCACCGGGTTTATCTTTACGGTTTTTGTTTCTTGCACTTTCTTATTCTTCTTCTTCTTTCCAGAGGTATCACAAACTTTATTACCTATTACTTGCTCATACTTAACTCCTTTTCTTGGAAACGGAATGGGTGGTCTGTATGGTGCCACCACTGGCTTTACATACTCGGGTGGTGGTGTTGTAACTTCTTCATTATTACTCACATCTAAAACCTTCCCATCTTCTGGTGCTGGTTTTTCATAATTTGTTGACACCATATTAATATTCTCATTCCGAGGATTTACTTCAGTATCACTCGGTAGCTTTCCTTGTTCTCCCTCACTCATCATGCTAGCAAGAGTACCTACGTGTTTTTCTAGATTCAAAATGGAAGCTTGTTGAGTTCTTAATGACTGATCAAACCTCTCATTTGTTTGGGTTTGAGATGTAATAAATTGTGGTTGAGATTCCATTAGCTTTGCCATCATTTCTTCCAGATTTGGCTTTTTCTCTTCGATTTGTTGTGGTGGTTTATACAAGCTAGGTCTTTGTTGATTAAAAGTGTTGTTTTGAGTTGGTTGGTTATTCGGACCTTGTTGGTTGTACGAGTTATTGTTGGCTCCATTTGGATTGTAAAGAATGTTTTGATTTCGATTAAAGTTTGGCCTTGGCGGTTGATAATTATTTTGATAATTATTTCCTGGCCTTTGGTTCATGTAGGAAACATTCTCACGTTGTTCCATGGTTTGCACAATGTGACAATCTCTTGTTAAGTGTGGTCCACCGCATTGCTCACAACTGATTCGTATTGCGTGAATATCTTTAGTCATCATTTCCATTTGTCTCTCGAAAGAATCTATTTTTGTGGAAACGGAATCAAAGTCATGGCTAGAATCGGCTCTAGCCACTTTAGATGAACGAAAAATATCTTTTTCCTGGTGCCACTCATGAGAGTGGGAGGCTGTATTATCAATAATGTGGTGAGCTTCGGTTGCGGTTTTCTTCATAATGAAACCACCAGCTGCTGTGTGGATGTCTTTTCGTGTAGCAACGTCGACACCTTGGTAGAATATTTGTATTATTTCATAAGTGTCTAAACCGTGCTGAGGACATCCTCTCAACAACTTTCCGAATCTTGTCCACGCCTCATATATTGTTTCATTTGGCTTTTGCGCGAACGTAACAATTTCTCCTTGAAGACTCACGGCTTTAGATGCCAGAAAGAATCTTTTAATAAATTTTTCAACTAAGACATCCTATGTGTCAATCGCTCCTTCGGGTAACAATTCTAACCAATCTTTGGCTTCTCCCTTTAAAGTCCAGGGAAACAACATGAGATAGATCTGTTCATCCTCAATTTCTCTGATTTTGAATAGAGCATAGATCCTAATAAAGGTTCGAAGATGTTCGTTTGGATCTTCTTTTGGCGTACCACTAAATTGGCAATGATTAGTTACCATGTGTAGGATTTGTCCTTTGATTTTATAATCTGGCGCATTAACATCTGGTCAAATAATGGCGTGACCTTGGCCAGTGCGTGTGGCTCTCATTCGGTCTTCCATACTTAGAGGTTCCGTTACTTCCGTAATTGAATTTGTTGAATACGAATCACTAGAGGATTCTGATTTAACGGTTTGTGGTTCAGGAGGAATGATTATTGGTTCAGGATCTTGGAATTGTCCTTGAATATCCTCCGGGTTCTCAATTGTGAAGTCGGGTTCAAAAAAATGGATTATCAGAAATTTGAATTGGAGTACTTTTTCGACTAGATGATGATTCTAAAGAAAAATCAACAGCGGCAATATTAGCTAGATGTCTTGATCGAGTTACAGGTGGTGAACGTATGAAAGGTGGTGAACGTTTTGCTCGGTGCATTCACTGAATATCCTATTAGTTATAAATATAAAAATTATTAAAGTTATCAAATTAATAGACTTTTCTGATTTTACCCACGTTTCGAATAGCCAATAGATGCAGCAGGTAGCCAAGACCCTTTAAATCGGAAGCCCACAACTCGCCACTAACAAATCCAACTATTACTATGAATCAGAAAATTTTGATAAAAATAATGTTTCGTCGAAATTTAATGAAGATAAAAATCTATGTCCTAAAAACTAGAGCGTAGAAATGAGAAAGAAAAAGAAGCGCGTCGAAAAACGTCGAAAAATAAAAATAAGAAAGAAAAACGTCGAAACTTAAAAGTCTAAATACTAAAAATTAAAAATTGCGTCTAAAGGTATTAAAGCTCAAAGGAATTCTATATCCAAAACGGCAATAACTTAAATAGGCACTAAAATATATAAACGGCGTCGCAAAATTCTGAAGCGCCTAAATCTTAATCTAAAGAAAAAGCAATTAAGGGATTTTACGGCAAAACCTAAAAATCTAGAAATATTAAATAACTACGGTAAAAACTAAGTTTAGGACTAATTACGAATGATAAATATACAAATTACGAATTTGTAGCGACCCGACAAAATCGTCATTGGCGGCGCCGTCTACTTAGGTCCCGTTACGTGATCATAAGTCTTTAAAACAACGTTTGACTCAAAGTATATTGAATTCATTTCAAAAGTAAGGATGTTTCAAGGTTTACAAAATAGTTCAACGACTAGTTACAGTACAACGTTTAAAGTACAATTGAAACATATGCGACACAATTTAAAGTAAGTCAAAAGACGCTCCACGTATGTATTTATACTCGACATCCAAGCAAGTATCAAAAAAGTATAGTGCGGAAGCATGTATCACCTAGTATTCAAGGACCTGAGAAAAACATAGAAAATCTATCAACGAAAATGTTGGTGAAATCATAGGTGTATGTATGAAGTATGTTTTGAACCACAAGATTTAGTATAAACCGATTATCAAGCGTATACATCTCAAAAGATGTGTTTGTATCACGAGCATCCAATTATCAAAGCTTAACTGAATCTTACCTCTGCATATAGTGTTAGAACCTACACTATTCCGATAAAATTATATTTCATTCGCTAACGGTAGCGAACCGTCCGGATGAGGGTTCGTTAAACCCGTATGGCCACACAACATAAGTTCACGCTTACACCCTACAAGTGTAACTGATGATAATTGGACTTGAGGATTTTTGTTCTAACTCGTATGTATCTTTGCTTTCGTATTTGTGTTCAAAGTATAAAAGTATAAATCGTTTATGTTTTCTCATCCCACGTATAAGTATAAAAGAGTAAAAGTGGGACTATGATCTCACCTTGAGTGCAAGCGTATAAAAGTACTTCGCAAGTAAACGTGTGCAAGAACGAATTCTAGTCTTGACCTGAACAAGTAGGTCGTATCAATAACGGTAAACACGATTGGTCAAAGTTGTTCAATTAGTCCTATGGCTCGTTACGACTCGATTACATATATCAAGTGAATCACGTTGCCAAGTTTCATGCATGATTCAAATATAAAAACATGTTAGGATGATTGCATAAGTATTTGGTTAAGTTTAAATGAAAGTCAACTTTGGGCAAGTCAAAGTCAACGAAAAAGTCAACACGCTCGGGTCGGGTCCCGAACTATTTTTCTGAGGTTTTTAATCATATACGAGCATGTTAGAACAAGTTACATGTGAATCGGAGGTGCGTAGCATAGTTAGAATTAAATGGTAAATGGCCAACCAAATCAGAACCTGGTAGTTCATCTGGACAGCGTCCAGATTGGCTGGACGGCGTCCAGATGTGAAGGCCTGGATGGCGTCCAAGAATCTGGACGGCGTCCAGATTAGTGCACAGACCCTGTTTTGCTGAAAACACACAAGTGCACGAACCAAACTTCAAACAATCACAATTTATGATCCGCAAACAATCAAAACATGTATCTTATATCATCGGAAAGGTATTTTGACGAGAAAAATAACTAAACACATTTCATCAATCAATTTCACATTTACAATAACTAAAATCACATTAAATGCTCACCATTTATTACATTCAAGTTCATTAAATGCGTTTCATGATTCGGGCAACCAATTTACATGTATGATATGCCGTTTCGAAGGTAATTAAACACACATTGCAAATAAACACTTAACAACAACATTTCATAGCATTTAATGCATCAAAGTTCATAATCAAGCCTATCAAACCCTAATCCAAATCACCAAAACAATAATCATGTTAATGAAGTTTCCTTACTCAACCTACACATCAAAATGAAGCTAGTGATACTAGTAACACATTTAATACATGAACTTCTAACATTTAATAACATTTAAGCAACCAAATCACAAAATCAAATACACCAACTTTCAAGTTCATGCTAGTTGCTTAAAATAACAAGATCGAACATATAAATCACATATTCATGTTAGACTTGAGCCATAGACACTAATTAACACTTGTCAAAATTATCAAGAACACAAAATCTAGTGTTTTTAGAAAGTTACCCAAATGAGATGTAATCGGTATAAATTCGAAGAGGAAGATGCAAGGATTCCAAATATGTAATTTGTTTTAGTTGATGCTTGCTAGATTCAAAATAGATGATGATTCTTTGTTTGGTTGCTTGAGAGAAAAAGAAGGGAAGTATTAGAGAGGGAGGTAATGAATGAATGGATGAGAAAGGCTTGACCATTTGAACTAGTCAAATGTTTGGTATCTTGGCTAGTTTAGTCCCTCAAGTTTGAATCGGGTGCGTGAATTACCTCAACGAGATAATTTGAAACGCATATTAACGGAAGATGTCATAATTATATAACGGACTTTAAAATAACATAACGGAAGGTAAACGAAAAAGGCGGGATGTTACAGAATTAAACGATTAAAAAGGTACAACTAATAAAAAGATATAAAAATGATAAAAATAAAATTTTATATAAAAATATTATTTTTATATTATTATTTTATAAAAATATTAATTTATATATTTAATAATAATATTAAAACTTAATATTACTAATTATAAATGAAAACTAAAATTAATACTTAATATTTAAAGTAAACCTTAATAATAATTATTATTATAAAATTAAAACCCTATGCGTAATTAATGTTTTAAGGAACCCGGTGTGTCAGACTAGCTCATGCGAACGCATGAGTACTAGGCACTGCATCCATGCGATCGCATGGTATGCAGGTTCAGTGTTTTTTTTTTTTTTCATTTATATGATAGAAAATATATATAAAATAAAAATAAAATTATATATATAGATGGGATATACTTAAAAAACTTGATGTGCGCTAGGTGTAGTACGATACAATTTACTTAAACCCTGCTACAATACTTATAGGCAGTGTACCTAATCGTAGAGTAGTGTAGTTTTTAGTATGTCCGGTTCGTTCCACAGGAAGCTAGTGATTACGTACTATATTTTTAAGAACTATATTTATATAAAATATATATAATTATATTTAGGTAGTAATTATTATAAAAGGGGGGTTTTACCGTTTAATGACCGGTTTGTTGATTTTAAATAAAGTGTAAAGATAAATGAAGATAATTAAAATGCGTAAAATAAATAACAATAATTAAATGACGAAATATAAAATTGCGAATAATAAAATGACAGTAAATAAAAGTACGATGAGAAATACAATAAAAGAATTATGCTTATTTAAACTTCCGTAATCATGATGTTTGATGTTTTGATTTTAATTTATTACTCTGGGTTAATTGTCCTTTGTCCTGGATTATTTGAAACCTATCTGGTTTTTGCCCATAATAGTCCATCGGTCATAATTATAAAATACGAGAGTCTTCGCCAAATTAACCTTATAACCGAAGTCAAATATTCCAACTAATTGGGGACTTAAACTGTAACAAGGTCTTAATACTTTGTTTAATCAATACACCAGATTATCGACAGCATGTAATCCAATGTTTTAATACTTTGTTAACAATTACACCAATTACCCTTGAATATAATCCACCCCTGTTTTAATGAGTCCAGTGACTATTAATCCATCCCCGTATCCGGTCAAATGAACAATTATCAGAATTTATAAATATCCTACCCATCGTATCTGATCGAGTGTATGTGGTTATTTATAGATACGGAAAATTGTAATTCTCTATATTAAATTAACGAACTATCATTGAGTTAAACAAATATAAAGCCCATTAATAGCCCGTAGTCCAATTTCCACAAGTGTCGGTTTATTGTCCAAACCTCAATTATGGTCCAAAGCCCAATAACCCCGTCTTAATATTTAGTCTAACATCACGATTACTTCGGCTTAAATAAGCATAATAATAACTTAGCTACGAGACATTAATTTAAAAAGGGAGAACATAGATTACAGTGATATTTAATAGCGTAGTGTTACACTAACAGAGTTTCGACTTACAAAACCTTAAAACATTCGATACTATAACCTTATTATTATTATTATTATTAACTTAATATTAAAATTAAAATTATAAATATAAATATAGATTGAGAGATTGAAGTAGAAAAAGGTGTGTTTCATTCGGCTGAAAACGTTGCCTTTTATAGGACTTGGTCAGCTACAGTATCCCATGCGATCACATGGGATTTGGTCTTCCTGGCCATGCGATCGCATGGCCTCCTTGGACATGATATTTTTCTTTTAAAAACGTGGGCTGCTGAGTTATTATAATATATAATATAATATATATAATTTTATATAATTATATATATATATTATATTATATTCTTGTACATAGTAGACTTGTAATTTTAGATCCGTTGTCTCGCGCATTGATGCTCGGTTTATGTCTCGTTTCTGGTTTTTCGAACGTCTTTTCGTACGCTTAGATATCTTGTACTTTGAGTTCCGCGGCTTGTACTCTTGTAATTTTTAGACATTTTTTATCAATAAATGGAACCACTTGGATTGTATCTTGTACATTTGAGCTTTTTGGTCATTTGCATCTTCAAATCATCATTTTCTTCTTTTGTCTTCACACTTATTTATTTAAATGATTATTACATAAAATAGAACAATAGTAACCAAAAGCTTTACATATTGGGATGATATTGCGAATAAATATATGTTCATTTGGAGCACTATCATATATACTGACCAAAAGAGTCTCCAACTTATATTTGATCATAAACAACTGAACATGAGGCAGCGTAGGTGGATTGAGTTGTTGAATGATTACGACTTTGAGATTCGTTACCACCCGAGAAAGGTGAATGTAGTAGCAGACACCCTGAGCAGAAAGGACAGGGACCCTATTCGAGTAAAAGCTATGAATATAATTATTCATACTAACCTTACTACTCAAATAAAGGAGGCGCAACGGGGAGTTTTAAAAGAGAAAAATTTGAAGAATGAAATACCCAAGGGATCGGAGAAACATCTTGATATTCGGGAAGATGAAACCTGGTATAGGGATGAAAGAATTTGGGTACCAAAGTTTGAAGATGTCAGAGAAATGGTACTTAGTGAAACACATAAAACCAGATATTCAATACATCCTGGAGCGGGAAATATGTACCGAGATCTCTAGAAACATTTTTAGTGGCCGGGTATGAAAGCCGATATTGCTAAATATGTAGGATAATGTTTGACGTGTTCTAAGGTAAAAGCTGAACATTAGAAACCATTAGGTCTACTTCAACAACCTGAAATCCTGGAATGGAAATGGGAAAACATCACCATGGATTTCATTACTAAATTGCCAAGGACTGCGAGTGGTTATGATACAATTTGGGTAATAGTCGATCGTCTCACCAAGTCAGCACACTTTCTGCCAATAAGAGAAGATGATAAAATGGAGAAGTTAGCACGACTATACTTGAAGGAAGTCGTCTCCAGACATGGAATACCAATCTCTATTATCTCTGATAGGGATGACAGATTAGTCTCAAGGTTTTGGCAAACGTTACAACAAGCATTAGAGACTCGTCTAGACATGAGTACCGCCTATCATCCACAAACTGATGGGCAAAGTGAAAGGAAGATACAGACCCTTGAATACATGCTACGAGCATGTGTTATTGATTTTGGAAACAGTTGGGATCGACACCTACCGTTAGTAGAATTTTCCTACAACAACAGTTACTACTCGAGTATTGAGATGGCACCGTTTCAGGCACTTTATGGTAGAAAGTTCAGGTCTCCGATTTGTTGGAGTGAGGTGGGGGATAGAAAAATTACGTGTCCAAAGATTATCCAAGAAACTACCAAGAAAATTATTCAAATTCAACAAAGGATGAAAACCGCTCAGAGTAGACAAAAGAGCTATGCAGACAGTAAAAGAAAGGATATAGAATTTGAAATTGGATACATGGTCAGGCTTAAAGTATCACCTTGAAAAGGTATTGTTCGTTTTGGAAAACAAGGAAAACTAAACCCGAGATATATTGGGCCATTTAAGATTATTGATCATGTTGGACCGGTAGCTTATCAAATTGAATTACCGCAACAATTATCCGGCGTACATAATGTAACGACCCGACAAAATCGTCATTGATGGTGCCGTTAACTTAGGTCCCGTTGCGTGGTCATAGTCCCTAAATGATTGACCAAAATTATATCGCATTCATTTGAAACGTATAAGACTTACAAAGTTTAGTTTACCAAATGGTTCGACAACAAGCTTAAGTTTACAAGAGTTATAAAATATAAATGAAATAACTTGCGACATAATTAGTTTAAAATCACGGTTTACTATAAATAGCAAAAGTATGTATGCTTAAAGTTTGAATCCAAGAGCGCTATCCCTAGCGTATGCATGTATGCTTGACCCCAAGCAAGTATGAGTGTACGCGGAAGCATGTATCAAATAGCCATTCATGAACCTGAGAAACATATAGAAAACTATCAATGAAAAACGTTGGTGAAATCATAGGTGTTTGTAATAAACGTTGTTTTTGAACCACAAGATTTAGTATTCCCATAACGTTGATTATCAAAATCGTTTGCATTCCAAAAGTATTGTTCGTGAGCACCCAATTATCAAGACTTAACGTATCCTTCCATAGAACCCCATCACAATAGTGTTAGAACATACACTGTTTCTTAAAAATATATTTCATCCGTAGACGGTAGCGAACCGTCTGAAATGAGGGTTTGTTAAACCCGTATGGCCACACAATATAAGTTCTCGCTTACACCCTGCAAGTGTAACTAATGATAATCGAATTGAGGATTTTTGTTCTAACTCGCCGTGGAATGTTTGTTTCAGTACTTGTGTTCAAAGTATAAAGTATGTTGTATAAAAATGTATATGTTTCTCATCCCATGATTTAAAGTATAAAAGTTGTTGAAAGATGGGACTATGATCTCACCTCGAGTGCACGAGTATAAAGGTACTTCACAAAGTAAACGTGTGCATGAAAATTGCTTAGCCTTGACCTAAACAAGTAAGTTGTATCAATTAACCGGTTACGACACTAGGTCGGGTGAAATGTATTCAATTAGTCCTATGACTCGTTATGACTCGATAATATAGCATGTGAGTCACGTTGTCAAGTTTCATGCAGGATATAAGTATAAAAGCACGTTAGAACGATTGCATAAGTGTTTGGTTAAGTTTAACTAAAAGTCAAACTCAGTCAAGTCAAAGTCAACAAAAGTCAACACGTTCGGGTCGGGTCCCGAACTATTTTTCTGAGGTTATTATTCATATATAAGCATGTTAGAACAAGTTACATGTGAATCGGAGGTGCATAGCATAGCAAACATTTTTTGAAATTTGACAAAGTAGGTCAGAAGCCAAACACGGCAAATGCCGCGCCGCCACCCCTGGTGTCGCGCCGCGCCAATAGGCGTAGCCTGGTGCCTGGTCTGTTTCAAAAGTTCAAGTCTCAACCAAACTTCAATTTAGCACAAATCACAAACCGTAAACACTTAGAACACGTATCTTATATCGTTGGAAAGGTATTTTGACGAGGAACACAACTAACTACTTTTCATCAAGCAAAAACATCAATTGCAATAATCGAAATCTCGTCAAATGATTATTAAAGGTTTATTTTCAAAGTTTCAATTTCACAAAATGCATTTTAAGATTCGGGAATCCAATTCACACATATGATATGCCGTTTTGAAGGTAATAAAACATACATTACAACTAAACACTTACTAATAACATTTAATTGCATTCAAAACATCGAAAGTTCGTTTTAAGTCTATCAAACCCTAACCAAAATTCACAAAAGTCAACACTCATGTGTTTGAAGTTTTCTTAATCAACCTACGCATCAAAACGAAGCTAGTGGTACTAGTAAAACAATTAAAACATGAACTTTAACAATTTAACAACATTTAATCACTCAAAACTTGTAACATCCCACGTTTTTCCGTTAAATTACTTTTAACGCCGTCTTTTTTTTATCTAATATCCTCGGCATCTTGAATCGTATCCTCCATTAGCTACATTCTTAAAATATTTTCGTTATGGGATTATAACGTCTCCCGTACTCTCGTGTAATTTAAAATAATTTGTTCGGTAAATTCCCGCGCCCGACTACAAACTAGAGGGACCAAACTTGCCCAAAAGCCAAACATTTGACTAGGTCAAATGGTCAAACTCAACCTCCTCCATTCATTAATTTCCTTTTCTTTTTCCATTTTCCTCTCATACTTTCCTATTTTCCTTCAATTCTCCCAATCAAAGAATCATCATCTAAATCACATCTAGGAAGCTTACAACTAAACAAATTACATATTTGGAATCCTCTCTTCATCCTCTTCAATTTGATACCAATTTCATCTCATTTGGGTAACTTTCTAAAATCACTAGTTTTCTTTAAATTCATGCTCTTGACTTAAAAGTGTGTTAATTAGTGTCTATGGCTCATTGTGATGTCGTGTATGTAATTTGTATGCTCGATTTGTTGTTTTTGGTGTAACTAGCTTGAATATGAAAAGTGCTTGCTTAATCTTTGATTTTGGAAGATTAAATGTTGTTAATTTGTTAAAGTTCATGTTTTAATTGTGTTACTAGTATCACTAGCCTCATTTTGATGTGTAGGTTGATTTGTAAAACTTCAAAAACATGATTAATGGTTTTGTGATTCTTGATTAGGGTTTGATAGTTCTTAAGATGAACTTTTGATGCTTGAATGCCATGAAATGTAAATTGTTAGTGTTTAGTAGTAATGTATGCTTCATTACCTTCAAAACGGCATATCACATGTGTGAATTGGATTCCCGAAACTCAAAATGCATTTGATGAACTTGAAACTTTGAAAATAAACGTTTATTGATCACATGACGAGAATTTGATTTTTGTAAATGATGTTTTTGTTTGATGAAACATGTTTAGTTGTGTTCCTTGTCAAAAGAGCTTTCCGACGATATAAGATACGAGTTCTAAATGTTTACGGTTTGTGTTTTGTGTTTGTTTGGAATTTGATTTAATCTTGAAACAGACCAGGAGTCAGGCCACGACCAATGTCGCGGCGCGACAGACCTGGCCGCGGCGCGGCATAAGCCGGGTCCAGGATTCTGTCCCACTTGCTCGTTTTACATAAAATGTTTGGCATGCTAGGGACCTCCAATTCACGTGCAACTTGTTTTAATATGCTTATATATGAATAACTAGCATAGAAAAATAGTCCGAGGCCCGACCCGAACATGTTGACTTTTCGTTGACTTTGACTCGACCCAAGTTTGACTTTTTGTCAAACTTAACCAATTGATTATGAAATCTTCCTAACATGATTCTTTACTTATATCTTGCATGAAACTTGACAATTTGATTCACATGCTTTATAATCGAGTCGTAACGAGCCATAGGACTAATTGAACATCTTTGACCATTTGTGTTTACCGTTATTGATACAACCTATATGTTTAGGTCAAGACTAGCTTTGTCTTTGCACGCATTTACTTGTTGGAGTACTTTATTAACTCTTGCACTCAAGGTGAGATCATAGTCCCACTTTTCAACAAATTTTATACTTTTAAATCGTGGGCTGAGAAACATATACATTACGTACTTATATACATTTCACACGTATATATTTTTTTCATACTTTTATACATTGAACACAATTGTGAATACAAAGATACGGACGAGTTTGAACGAAAATCCTCAATTCAATTATCATTAGTTACATCAGATGGTGTAAGCGAGACTATGTTGTGTGGATCCATACGGGTTTGACTAACCCTCATTCGGACGGCTCGCTACCGTTAAGCGAATGAAATATATTTTGGTACAGTGTATGTTCTAACACTTTTATGCTGAGGTAAATGATACAGTTAAGCTTTGATAATTGGGTGCTCGGTAAACAACAATACTTATGGAAATTCAAAAGATTTGGAAAATCGATTTATACTATAAATTGTGGTTCAACTTATTTTACTTACATACTCACTTACTAGACCTATGATTTCACCAACGTTTTCGTTGACAGATTTCTTCCATGTTTTCTCAGGTTTTGAATGCTTAGTGATACATGCTTCCGCTCATACTTTTGATACTTGCATTGGATGTCGAGTATACTTGCATACGTGGAGCGTCTTTTTGACTACTTTTAAACTGTGTTGCACGTGTTTCATATGAACTTTAAACCTTGTTATGTACTTGTTATGGGAACTACTTTTGTAAACTTGAAACATCCTTATTTATGAAACGAATGCGACATATTTTCGGTTAAACTTTGTCATAAAGACTTATGATCATGCAATGGGACCATACGTAGACGACGCCATCATTTGACGATTTGTCGGGGTCACTACAAGTGGTATCAGAGCATTGGTTGTAGGGATTTAGAGTTCATTTGTGTCCACCCCGAGTCGTAGGGTACATAGGTGAATCTAGACTACAACCGGCATATAGACTGGAGTAGGAATTACTTGACTATTTGTGCATTATACTCAAACTCTTCCATCATATCTAACTCGTATTCGATCTTGATCTTACGTTGATAAATTTTGTTGACGCGCCACCTTGACTTTATGATGTAATGTTAAATGCACATGTAAATCAGGGTAATATAATTTCCGGGATTATATTACGGTGATTCACATGGACGTTCTGACGTTATGACATAAAGAATTTAAGGCGAGTCAAGCAAAAATTGTCTCTCTATCCTTATTCCATATCACGGTTAGTATTATTGAGAATACTAACCAACGATATTCTTGTGTTTTGAAGGAACAATGGCTCGTCGACGCGCTCCTATCGAAACTCCTAAACAAGCCCTCCAACGTATGATAGCCACCGCCGTGGATGCGGCCATGGCCGGTCACTTATCCAACAACAACAACAATAACAACAATCACAACAACAACAACAACAACAATGGAGCCAGTAATTCAAACGAAGGGTGCTCCTATAAGAACTTCATGGGGTGCAAACCTCACACTTTTGATGGGACCGGAGGACCGGTTGTGCTCACCCGATGGTTTGTGCAAACAGAAGCCGTTTTTAGCATAAGCGGTTGTCGGGACCAAGACAAGGTCAAATACTCCACCCACACTTTCTCTGGTATCGCCCTCACATGGTGGAATACGTATGTGCTATTGGTGGGTATCGATGAAGCCCACACTCTCTCATGGGCTGACTTAAAGAAAAAGATGATCACCGAATACTTCCCGCGTGAAGAGACCCGTAAGCTTGAACACGAACTAGGAACTTTAAAAGCGGTCGGGAATGACCTAAAGGCCTATAATCAACGATTTTATGTGCTAGCCTTGATGTGCCCAAACCTCGTGAGTACCGAATCATTAAGAGTTGAACTTTACATGGATGGTCTCCCCAAGAGCATCAAACAAGGAGTAATGTCATCCAAACCCACTACTCACCAAGAGGCCTTGAATATGGCCCGTCAATTGATCGAAACGGTAGACGAAATTGAAGTGCCGGCATCTAAATCCGAGGATGAGTCGGGTGACAACAAAAGAAAATGGGAGGTCCCCCAATCGAGCAACTACAACAACAATCCCGCAAAGAAACCTTTCACCTCCAACAACAAGAAAGGCTATGCTGGTAGTCTACCATCTTGCAACAAGTGCCACAAACATCATTATGGCGAATGTAGCAAACCATTTTGCAACAAGTGCCGCAACCGTCATTATGGTGAATGTGGTAAGTTAATTTGCCACCGTTGCCAAGGAAGTGGTCATACGGCCAACGATTGTAGGAGTGCCGCCCCCGTCGCCCAAAAGGCGCCCAATGCACACCGGACGGGCGTTTGTTTCGAATGTGGCCAACCGGGTCATTTTAAGAATGCGTGCCCAGAGAAGAAGACCAACCCCAATGCACGCGGCCGAAATTTCAACATTAACACCGAGGGAGCAGATGACAACTAGTCACGGGTACGTTTCTTCTCAACAACCTTATATTTCATGTTTATTCGATGCAGGTACCGTTAGACGCTTTATAACCGAGACTTTGACTCGTACTCTATGCACTCCACCACCCCTCCCTAGACATTACTTGTGCCATTCAAGTGACCAACGGAATAATAGTGTGTACCTATAAATTTTATCGGAGGATATACGTTAAACTTATTGGGTGGATAATAGAGAGCCCAAAACCTAATCGTTAGGAAGGAAATGTTTTCCCCACATATGTATTGATTATTGTGAACTAAATAACTTCCGGTTAAGGACCGATATTCTTTTTCCCCTTACCAACGACCTCTTGATCAAGTACGAGTATCTCGTGTGTATACCAAATCGATCTCCATCCTTGTTATCATCACTTGCGGATTGAGGGAGACGGTGTCTCCTAAACCATTTTCCGAACTCGCTACAATAGTTGTGAATCTCTCTTAGTACCGTCCAGTTAATCTAAGGCTCCGTCCGTATTCATAAACCTCCTGAACCGCGTATGCAAATTTATATAGACGAATCCGTTATCGTATTTATAGATGATATCTTAGCCTATTCCGGTAAAGAAGGAAAACGAACAACATCACCGTCTTACGCTCGAAATGTTGAGAAAAAGAGCAACACTATGTGAAAGTCCCCAAGTGAGAATTTTAGTTAAATGAAGTCCAATTTTCTAGACCATGATGTTAATGGTCAAGGCATTACAATCAATCTCGAAATCAAGCCACACGTAATCGGGAAACCCTCACAACTCTGACTTGTGTTCGAAAAATCTTAGATCCTTACCGAAAGTTCATTTTTGACTTTTTCTCGTGATGCTCGTCCTTTACCCTCGATAACTCATTAAGTTGGAAATTTAAACCTCTCCGTGCCCGGACCTTAAGCGTGATTTTTCACACCAACATTACTAGCTAAATTCGTATAGCGCCAGATGGAACTTAAATATGGAAATATTTCTACTTGAACGCCGAAAGGCATACTCTCTCGACTCAAAATCGACGTAACTGAAATTCGTTATTTTGCAGGACGAATTCGAATACTTAAATTGTGGACCCGATCAGTTTTCTTGTCATCACATACCCCATCACATACCTCTGTTATTTCACCGTTACCATCTGATATTACTGGAACTTAAGATAACACACAATCCAAGGATACTTCACTCTTCTTTGACTTAACGTCCTTGCGTTTCGGATAATCGGCAATTCAACCCCGAACTATACAACTACGTATACTATCTCATTTCTTATTCAAACCTCGCCCTTTGACAACTAGATGCTCGATATGGCAACCTCGAGGTGTAAACTCACTCTACTCTAAGTTCTCATTTCACTCCTATCTTTATCGCTCGCACTTCCGTATAAGGAAACTTCTTGTAACATTTCTCAGTGGATAGAGAAAACCCTTCATATTACATTAGTATTCGCCACGAGGGTGAATAGTCCTAACGAACATTTTCGAACCCTAACTAACTTGTTCAAACACATCTTAAGGAATCCTATTCTAACACGGTGTACCATTGCCAATTACCTCGGATCAAAATACTCGTATCGTTTCTGGTTTTGCAAGAAACCTTGGGAACCCGCTTAGACATGTGTACCGCGTATCTTCCACAAACCGATGAACCGAGCAAACGAACGATTTACATCTTGGAAAGACATGTTTCAAACTTGTATGGTCGCTTTTAGTTGATTCCTCTCACCACGGTAATACCATTCGTATACTAACGACGCACTTCCGAAATCTTATATGACCGCAAATGTCATACCCCTATTCGTTGGACCAACGCATGTGGCAAACAAACACCGAATCCTAACCCATTCAAGAAACAACAATTGAGATCATTCAAGTCCGATCAGGGCTCGAGACGACCCGTAGTCTCCAAAAGAGTTATACCAAACTTAGATGAAAACCTCACAAAATACCAGTGTGTAACCGCATAATATTGAGAAACCGCACCTTGGAAAGGTGTAATCCATTTCGGGAAATTGAGGAATGTTATATCCGCAATATAGATCCTATTGAACCCTTGGGGCGTATTGGAACCGCTTCCTACCGTTTAGAACTACCGAATCAATTAAGTTTCCGTTTACAATACGTTCCATGCAACAAACTTAGAAACGTGTCCTGCAGAACAGAAACGTGCAATCCTTCTAGACGCACCAACTATTGATGACAAACTCCTCTTCATAGGAAATCGGCTGAATTTGTGGATCGTAGAACCAAGCCCTAATACAACGTAACACCCCGACTATCCGGAATCATGGAATGTCCAAGACAGTACCTTCACTCATTTGTAGAGTTACTACCCTAGGTCTCGAGTAAGAGATATTGATTATTACTTCCAACTAAATTTCGGGACGAAATTTCTTTTGAGGTGTGGATAATGTAACATCCCGCGTTTTTCCGTTAAATTACTTTTAACGCCGTCTTTTTTTTATCTAATATCCTCGGCATCTCGAATCGTATCCTCCATTAGCTACATTCTTAAAATATTTTCGTTATGGGATTATAACGTCTCCCGTACTCTCGTGTAATTTAAAATAATTTGTTCGGTAAATTCCCGCACTCGACTACAAACTAGAGGGACCAAACTTGCCCAAAAGCCAAACATTTGACTAGGTCAAATGGTCAAACTCAACCTCCTCCATTCATTAATTTCCTTTTCTTTTTCCATTTTCCTCTCATACTTTCCTATTTTCCTTCAATTCTCCCAATCAAAGAATCATCATCTAAATCACATCTAGGAAGCTTACAACTAAACAAATTACATATTTGGAATCCTCTCTTCATCCTCTTCAATTTGATACCAATTTCATCTCATTTGGGTAACTTTCTAAAATCACTAGTTTTCTTTAAATTCATGCTCTTGACTTAAAAGTGTGTTAATTAGTGTCTATGGCTCATTGTGATGTCGTGTATGTAATTTGTATGCTCGATTTGTTGTTTTTGGTGTAACTAGCTTGAATATGAAAAGTGCTTGCTTAATCTTTGATTTTGGAAGATTAAATGTTGTTAATTTGTTAAAGTTCATGTTTTAATTGTGTTACTAGTATCACTAGCCTCATTTTGATGTGTAGGTTGATTTGTAAAACTTCAAAAACATGATTAATGGTTTTGTGATTCTTGATTAGGGTTTGATAGTTCTTAAGATGAACTTTTGATGCTTGAATGCCATGAAATGTAAATTGTTAGTGTTTAGTAGTAATGTATGCTTCATTACCTTCAAAACGGCATATCACATGTGTGAATTGGATTCCCGAAACTCAAAATGCATTTGATGAACTTGAAACTTTGAAAATAAACGTTTATTGATCACATGACGAGAATTTGATTTTTGTAAATGATGTTTTTGTTTGATGAAACATGTTTAGTTGTGTTCCTTGTCAAAAGAGCTTTCCGACGATATAAGATACGAGTTCTAAGTGTTTACGGTTTGCGTTTTGTGTTTGTTTGGAATTTGATTTAATCTTGAAACAGACCAGGAGTCAGGCCACGACCAATGTCGCGGCGCGGCAGACCTGGCCGCGGCGCGGCATAAGCCGGGTCCAGGATTCTGTCCCACTTGCTCGTTTTACATAAAATGTTTGGCATGCTAGGGACCTCCAATTCACGTGCAACTTGTTTTAATATGCTTATATATGAATAACTAGCATAGAAAAATAGTCCGAGGCCCGACCCGAACATGTTGACTTTTCGTTGACTTTGACTCGACCCAAGTTTGACTTTTTGTCAAACTTAACCAATTGATTATGAAATCTTCCTAACATGATTCTTTACTTATATCTTGCATGAAACTTGACAATTTGATTCACATGCTTTATAATCGAGTCGTAACGAGCCATAGGACTAATTGAACATCTTTGACCATTTGTGTTTACCGTTATTGATACAACCTATATGTTTAGGTCAAGACTAGCTTTGTCTTTGCACGCATTTACTTGTTGGAGTACTTTATTAACTCTTGCACTCAAGGTGAGATCATAGTCCCACTTTTCAACAACTTTTATACTTTTAAATCGTGGGCTGAGAAACATATACATTACGTACTTATATACATTTCACACGTATATATTTTTTTCATACTTTTATACATTGAACACAATTGTGAATACAAAGATACGGACGAGTTTGAACGAAAATCCTCAATTCAATTATCATTAGTTACATCAGATGGTGTAAGCGAGACTATGTTGTGTGGATCCATACGGGTTTGACTAACCCTCATTCGGACGGCTCGCTACCGTTAAGCGAATGAAATATATTTTGGTACGGTGTATGTTCTAACACTTTTATGCTGAGGTAAATGATACAGTTAAGCTTTGATAATTGGGTGCTCGGTAAACAACAATACTTATGGAAATTCAAAAGATTTGGAAAATCGATTTATACTATAAATTGTGGTTCAACTTATTTTACTTACATACTCACTTACTAGACCTATGATTTCACCAACGTTTTCGTTGACAGATTTCTTCCATGTTTTCTCAGGTTTTGAATGCTTAGTGATACATGCTTCCGCTCATACTTTTGATACTTGCATTGGATGTCGAGTATACTTGCATACGTGGAGCGTCTTTTTGACTACTTTTAAACTGTGTCGCACGTGTTTCATATGAACTTTAAACCTTGTTATGTACTTGTTATGGGAACTACTTTTGTAAACTTGAAACATCCTTATTTATGAAACGAATGCGACATATTTTCGGTTAAACTTTGTCATAAAGACTTATGATCATGCAATGGGACCATACGTAGACGACGCCATCATTTGACGATTTGTCGGGGTCGCTACAAAACTCAAGATTAAACACTCCCATTTTTCATATTCAAACTAGTTACTCAAAATAACAAATCGAGCAAACCAAACACATATTTATGTTAGACTTGAGCCATAGACACTAATTAACACCATTTCTAATCAATAACACTAAGAACATGAAATCTAGAATTTTAGAAATGTTACCCAAACGAGATGAAATTGGTATCAAGTTGTAGAGGACGAAGAGAGGATTCCAAATATGCAATTTGTTTCGATGTTAGCTTTCTAGATTTGATTTAGATGATGATTTTGTGATGAAGGTGAAAAGGATGTAAGTTTGGAAGAGATAAATGAAAGAAAATCAAAAAAAAAAAAAGAAATGAGGAGGAAATGGTGGGAGGTGATGACTAGTCAACCAAATTTGTCCAAGTGGCAAGATTAGTCCCTTAAGTTTGTAGTCGGGTGCGGGAATTAACCAAACGAAATATTTTAAATACGCGAGAATAAACGGGAGATGTTATAATTGAATAACGAAAATATTGAGAATGTTAGTTAACGAAAGATACAAATTTAGATAACGAACGATATTATCTAAAAAAAGACGGTGTTAAAATAAATTTAACGGAAAAACGCGGGATGTTACATTACCTACACCTTAAAAGAAATTTCGTCCCGAAATTTTGTTGGAAGTAGTAGTCGTTGTTTCTCCCTCGAGATCTTGCGTTGTCAATTCTACGGATAAGTGAAGGTACTTCCTTGAGCATTTCAACGAATCTTGATATTCGGGATTTTACGTTGTTTTAAAGTTTGGTTTCACGATTTATAATTCAACCGGTCCTCCTAAGAAGTGAAGTTTGTCATCGATAGTAAGTTTATCAAAAGAAATAACAAGTTCTTGCTCGGCAAGAAACTTCTTTAAGTTTGATACGTGGATTGCAGGATGAACGGAGAATCAAACGAGTCGGAGAATCTAAACGGCTAGCAACGGGTCCAAAACGCCCTAAGATTTTAAAAGGATCAAAATATCATGGATTTAGCGTTCTACGTTTCCCGAAACGGATTACACCTTTTCAAGGTGCGACTTTTAACGTTACGCGGTTACCCACTTGGAATTCGAAAGGTTTACGTCTAACATTTGCATGGCTCTTTTGGCGACTACGGATCGTCTTGGGCCTCTCTTGGAATTGAACGATCTTAACGGTTATTTCATGTAGGGGTTTGGGTCTGGTGGTTTGCTTGTCACCTACTTCGGCTCAACGATTAAGGAAACGACAATTGCGGCTATATAAGTTTTCGAAAAGTGTGGCGTTAAGACTCGAATGATAGCTATCGTTGTAAGGGGAAATCAATTAAATACAACAATACAAGTTTGTATTATGTTTTCCAAGTGTTTGAATAGCACGTGCCTGGTCTATCGGTTTGTGGATGATACGCGGTACTCATGTCCTAACGTTGTCCCGAGGCTTTTTATAAGGCACCCCGAAATTTAGAAGTGAAACAAGCATCTCGATCCGAAACGAAGTACATTTCTTTAAGAAATATTTGAACAAGTTTATTAGGACTTGAAAACGTTTGTTGGAACAAATTTCTCATCGGTTTCTGAAAACGTTCGTTAGGACTATTCACCCTCGTGGCGAATACTAGTATAACGTGAAGAGTCTCTCCCTCCATTGAGAATTTAGATAGAAGGTTTCCTTATACGGGGGTACGAGTTTAATGCGAGAGAAGTTTCCACCTCGATGTGAGAATATCAAGCATTTTGTAGTTCGTCGATAAAATTGCGCGAAAACGAGATAGTATACACGTGTAACATGTGTTTGAAGTCGAAAGAATTTTTCATTCATTCGAAAGCATAAATATGGTTCGACAATAATCGAAGATGTGTCCCTGGTATGATTGTTATCAATATTCTCGGAGTTTTCGGATATCCAACAAGAAAAATGAAGTCATGTACATGGCACATGGTGGTGATTAGATTGATCGAGTCCAATCACCGTCATGTGTCATTAGAACTTTGGTATGACTTACTGTAATATAATCACGTTGATCGAGTGTCATTATATTACGTTAACCCATACCTCCATTCCCACATCACTCCATAGCTTCAAGTTCGTGAAATCGTGAAGTTTTAAAATGAATAAAGTGTAACGACGTCTCTAACGTGACTCGTATTTAATCGAAAGAATTAGTGCAACTCTAAAGAAGCGTTCCCCGAGGAAAGTGTATAAATGATTGTTCACGTCAAAGCAGTTTAAGTCAAACAATAGTGTATTTCGGTACGGGAAGTGTAACGAATCATGATTACGAATAGTACGCAACCGTAGTGATAAATAGTGATGACGATACTCACCTAGAGTAGTGATGGTAGTAACAAGAAGTGGTAGATAGTAAGGAACACCGGTGCGACACCGATAGTAAGTTGAAGCAGTAGCGAATAACAATATGGGAGACATAGTTCCCGAACAAGAGTGACTAACGAAGTCATCGTCATCCTTACGCGTATGAATCATGAATGTACGTATGTTACCAGAAAGTGGCAGAGCACGAGTTCGTATGATGAAAGTTTGGTACCATTAAGAAGTTTGCCTACGAATGATTCAAGTATATATGCAAAAGTAGTCGAGTATGTGCTATCTATAGCAAATGTATGTCAGAATGCAATGGCTAACTATCCGGTTGTAGTCTAGATTCACTAATGCGTCCTAACGACTCTTTCAGACACACTAATGCATATCCTAGATCCCTACAACCAACGCTCTGATACCATCTGTAACAACCCGACAAAATCGTCATTGACGGCACCGTTAACTTAGGTCCCGTTGCGTGGTCATAGTCCCTAAATGAGACACGTTTGACCAAAATTATGTCGCATTCATTTGAAACGTATAAGACTTACAAAGTTTAGTTTACCAAACGGTTCGACAACAAGTTTAAGTTTACAAGAGTTATAAAATATAAATGAAATAACTTGCGACATAATTAGTTTAAAATCAAGGTTTACTATAAATAGCGAAAGTATGTATACTTAAAGTTTGAATCCAAGAGCGCTATCCCTAGCGTATGCATGTATGCTTGACCCCAAGCAAGTATGAGTGTACGCAGAAGCATGTATCAAATAGCCATTCATGAAACTGAGAAACATATAGAAAACTGTCAACGAAAAACGTTGGTGAAATCATAGGTGTTTGTAATAAACGTTGTTTTTGAACCACAAGATTTAGTATTCCCATAACGTTGATTATCAAAATAGTTTGCATTCCAAAAGTATTGTTCGCGAGCACCCCATTATCAAGACTTAACGTATCCTTCCATAGAACCCCATCACAATAGTGTTAGAACATACACTGTTTCTCAAAAATATATTTCATCCGTAGACGGTAGCGAACCGTCCGAAATGAGGGTTTGTCAAACCCGTATGGCCACACAATATAAGTTCTCGCTTACACCCTGAAAGTGTAACTAATGATAATCGAATTGAGGATTTTTTTTCTAACTCGCTGTGGAATGTTTGTTTCAGTACTTGTGTTCAAAGTATAAAGTATGTTGTATAAAACTGTATATGTTTCTCATCCCATGATTTAAAGTATAAAAGTTGTTGAAAGATGGGACTATGATCTTACCTCGAGTGCACGAGTATAAAGGTACTTCACAAAGTAAACGTGTGCATGAAAGTTGCTTAGCCTTGACCTAAACAAGTAAGTTGTATCAATTAACTGGTTACGACACTAGGTCGGGTGAAATGTGTTCAATTAGACCTATGGCTCGTTACGACTCGATTATATAGCATGTGAGTCACGTTGTCAAGTTTCATGCAAGATATAAGTATAAAAGCACGTTAGAATGATTGCATAAGTGTTTGGTTAAGTTTAACTAAAATTCAAACACGGTCAAGTCAAAGTCAACAAAAGTCAACACGTGCGGGTCGGGTCCCGAACTATTTTTCTGAGATTAGTATTCATATATAAGCATGTTAGAACAAGTTACATGTAAATCGGAGGTGCGTAGCATAGCAAACATTTTTCAAAATTTGACAAAGTGGGTCAGAAGCCAAACACGGCAAATGACGCGCCGCGGCCCTGGTGTCGCGCCGCGCCAATAGGCGTGGCCTGGTGCCTGGTCTGTTTTAAAAGTTCAAGTCTCAACCAAACTTCAATTTAGCTCAAATCACAAACCGTAAACACTTAGAACACGTATCTTATATCGTTGGAAAGGTATTTTGACGAGGAACACAACTAACCACTTTTCATCAAGCAAAAACATCAATTGCAATAACCGAAATCTCGTTAAATGATTATTAAAGGTTTATTTTCAAAGTTTCAAGTTCACAAAATGCATTTTAAGATTCGGGAATTCAATTCACACATATGATATGCCGTTTTGAAGGTAATGAAACATACATTACAACTAAAAACTTACTAATAACATTTCATGGCATTCAAAACATAGAAAGTCCGTTTTACTTCTATCAAACCCTAATCAAAATTCACAAAAATCAATAATCATGTGTTTGAAGTTTTCTTAATCAACCTACGCATCAAAACGAAGCTAGTGGTACTAGTAACACAATTAAAACATGAACTTTACCAATTTAACTACATTTAATCACTCAAAACTCAAGATTAAACACTCCCATTTTTCATATTCAAACTAGTTACTCAAAACAACAAATCGAGCAAACCAAACACATATTCATGTTAGACTTGAGCCATAGACACTAATTAACACCATTTCTAATCAAAACCACTAAGAACATGAAATCTAGAGTTTTGGAAATGTTACCCAAACGAGATAAAATTGGTATCAAGTTGTAGAGGACGAAGAGAGGATTCCAAATATGCAATTTGTTTCGATGTTAGCTTGCTAGATTTGATTTAGATGCTGATTTTGTAATGAAGGTGAAAAGGATGTAAGTTTGGAAGAGATAAATGAAAGAAAATCAAAAAAAAAAAAAAGAAATGAGGAGGAAATGGTGGGAGGTGATGACTAGTCAACCAAATTTGTCCAAGTGGCAAGATTAGTCCCTCAAGTTTGTAGTCGGGTGCGGGAATTAACCAAACGAAATATTTTAAATACGCGAGAATAAATGGGAGATGTTATAATCGAATAACGAAAATATTGAGAATGTTAGTTAACGAAAGATACGAATTTAGATAACGAACGATATTATCTAAAAAAAAGACGGTGTTAAAATAAATTTAACGGAAAAATGCGGGATGTTACACATAATACCTTTCACGTCTCGAATCTGAAGAAATGCTTAGCTAAAGAAGATCTCACGATTCCTTTAGACGAAATTCAAATCAATGAAAAACTTCAATTCATTGAAGAACCCGTCGAAATAATGGATCGTGAGGTTAAAAGACTTAAGCAAAATAAAATACCAATCATTAAGGTTCGGTGGAATGCTCGTAGAGGACCCGAGTTCACCTGGGAATGTGAAGATCAGATGAAGAAGAAATACCCACACCTTCAACTGCTTAAAATTTAGGGACAAAATTTATTTAACGGGTAGGTACAGTAGTGACCCGAACTTTTCCATGATTATATATTATATGAGATTCATATTTACATGATTAAATGTTTCTAACATGTTAAGCAATCAAACTTGTTAAGACTTGATTAAGTGAAATGTGTTTCATGTAGACAATTGACCACCCAGTGGACCGGCGATTCACGAACGTTAAAACTTGTAAAAACGACATGACGATATATATATATATATATATATATATATATATATATATATATATATATATATATATATATATATATATATATATATATATATATATATATATATATTGAACATGATATTATGATATGTAAGTTTCTCACAAGTATATTAACAAAGAATTATATGCATAAAATGAAACTACTAAATTAATGAAACTTGAAACGATATATATAACGATTATCATTATAAAAATGTTTTAATTAAAATAAATACAGATGTATTGTATTAAGATATGAAAACACTATGTTTAACATGATAAAATGATAATTAATTATATCATTAAATGTATTAAAAATGAACTACAGAAGTAAGATGAGACTACTAACTTAAGGATTTTGAAACAATATATATATATGCAACGATTATTGTTGTAATAGTATTTTAACATATATATATGATATTGATGTGTACAGCGGTGTATACGAAATAGTATTATTTTTAATATGAAATACGGCAAAATATGATACAAGTTTTATTTATTTATATAGAATGGGATATACCTAAACCTTGCTACAACACGTATAGGCAGTGTACCTAATCGTAGAGTAGTGTAGTTTTTAGTAAGTCCGGTTCATTCCACAGGGAGCTAGCTAAGTTTAACGCTATATATATATATATATATATATATATATATATATATATATATATATATATATATATTAAACTATATTTGTATAAATATATATATATAAGTAGTATTATTATTATTATAAAAGGGGGTTTTTACCGTTTAGTAACCGGTTTGTCGATTTTAAATAAAGCGTAAAGATAAATGACGATAATTAAAATGCGTAAAATAAATAACAATGACGATATAGAAAATTGCGAATAATAAAATGACAGTAATTAAAAGTACGATGAGAAATACGATAAAAGAATTATGCTTATTTAAACTTCCGTAATCATGATGTTTGACATTTTGATTTTAATTTATTACTCTGGGATAATTGTCCTTTATCCTGGATTTATTTGATACATATCTAGTTTTTGTCCATAATAGTCCATCGGTCATAATTATAAAATGCTCGTCAAATTAACCTTATTCCCGAAGTCAAATATTCCAACCAATTAGGGATTCGAACTGTAACAAAGTTTTAATACTTTGTTTAATGATTACACTAGGTTATTGACTGCGTATAATCCAAGTTTTTAATACTTTGTTAACAATTACACCAATTACCCTTGAATGTAATCCACTCCTGTTTTAATGAGATATAAATATTAATTTACCCACTTGATCAGTTTGAATAATCAATTACCCAACCTGAATAATTAATTAAATGATTGTAACAGATGTCTAAACGTTACTAAATAGAACATTCATAATCATTTAATAATTATTAGATTAACTAATTTGAAAATAGATTCGACAGATTCCAACGAGTTGTCATTCGTTATTAGACAATACCCCCATCTATTAATAGTCCATAGTCCAATGTCCACAAGTGTCGGTCTTTTGTCCAAACCCAAATTATGGTACAAAATTCAATAACCTCGTCTTTAATATTTAGTCTAACATCACGATTACTTCGGCTCAAATAAGCATAATAATAACTTAGTTACGAGACATTAATTTAAAAAGGAAGAACATAGCTTACAGTGGTGATTAATCGCGTAGCGTTACACGGACAGAGTTCCGACTTAAAACCCGTAAAACATTCTTACAATAACCTTATTATTATTAACTTAAATTAAAATTAAAATTATAATTATAAAGATAAATATAAATACATATAGAGAGATTGATAGAAAAGGGATGCATGAATCGAGCAGAATTCGTTGGCTTTTATAGTCCCACTTTGAACTGTACAGCGTGTGCTTCACCGCTCCGCGAGTGCGGAGCTTCGGATTCTAGCTCACCAAATGAATTAAACGTTGGCTTCTTTGATTAAAATAATATATAATATATATAATTCATTATATATAATATTATATTCTTGTGTATAGTTGACTTGTAATTTTAGCTCCGTTGAGTCGCACGTTGATAGTTGGTTCATGTCTTGGTTCCGGATTTTTGAACGCCTTTTCGTATAATTTAATATCGTGTACTTTGCGTTTTGCGGTTTGTACTCTTGTAATTTCTAGACGTTTCTCATCAATAATTTGAACCACTTGGATTGTACTTTGTACTTTTTAGCTTTTTGGTCGTTTGCGTCTTCAAATTGTCGTTTTCTTCTTTTGTCTTCGAACTTATTTATTTAAACAATTATTACATAAAAAAGGAACAATAGTAACTAAAAGCTTTACATAGTGGAAGGATATTGATACTAAATATATGTTCCTTTTTAGCATTATCAAATATCCCCACACTTGAACGCTGCTTGTCCTCAAGTAATACAGAACTTGAAATTAATTCACACTTCACTCGAATCACTTTTTTATTCTCACACTTTATACATCAGTGATTTTAATACGGCGGTATAAACAATGATAGTAACGATGTAGTTTACAGTCCTACATGACTATGAAAATGTAGATCCTTTAAGGAAATTAGATCTTTATGAAAACATTTGATCTTTTGAAAATTCATTCTAGCTTTTACCCTAGATAAGTTTTCCAGAATAACCCTTCACCGGTGTTTGCAAAATGTTTTTGTGGGTTTTGTGGGGTTCAGATTCTAAAATTTTAGCTCAAAACTTGCGGTTTTGTGTCACCCACTTGCTAACCTTGTATTAGGAAAGCACACGTCCAGTATACTTGCTCCGTATATTACCTTTCGGTAAACTACCGTCCAGTTGTAAAGGAAAGCGTTGAACAAGCAACTGTTAAGGCAATGTCTAATGACATACTTTTGATTATGGTCTATAACGTGTTGGATGCAATTACTATCCTTTGTAGGAGCAATAGTAAAGATCACCCTATTGTTTTTCGGTCTGGCACAAGGTCCTGTCTTCGACCATGCTATGAAACCACCGTTCTTACGGTTGATACCCGATTTGGTTCAGGTGACCTAATGAATTCTGATGAATTCTCAGGATTTTACGTTCAATAGTAATGAACGCATTGAAAATAAGGTTTTTAGAAAACAAATCGGTTTTTATTTTGGTCAAATTATTTTCTCGTTCAAGCTCGAGTTTAGATATCATTGAATTCCATGAGTTTGTAATTCTCAATCTTTAAGGTCAATCTCAAGGATTGAGTAATATCAGGCTTAAATGCTGATTTTTAATCTTTAAGGAGATTATCCTTTTCTGGGGGTCTGATTCATTAGTCTTATCAAGCTAATTTGCACGGCATCCTCCCCATTTTACGAGACAGATCCTCTCATGGATAGGATAAGTCTGACCACTTGGCGACCCAGTTTGATACTGAAGTCCGTGGATTTCCTGCTGATTTTAGAGATGACTTTTCTAGATTTTTCGTCAACCTACATCTGGTCTGGACGACAACTTCTTGACCTAAATCAAGAAGTGCGTGTCTTTTTCGGAAGACTTTACTTCCTTTTAATGATGGAATTGATTCATCGTGTAGATCCATCTTTCTTTCAAATATATTACAGTAATTCAGGTAAAACTGATTAGTTTAGTCCAAAGCAAAAGTACCTGCAATAATCTTGTACAAATATGTGATATATGTTTTGAAGAACTTGGTAAATTCTTCCCACACTTAGCTTTTATTTATTCTTTTCTTTGCCTTTTTATTCTCCTTTATTCCATTTTAAATGAATTCAAGCATTTTGGGTTGTTTCTCCATTTATGTTCTCTCCGAGGTAACAATAATTTCGGTATTAACACCTAGTTTTATCGTTCATAAATATGTATAAACATAATTTTGAATTCATTTAGTTGAAAATTTTTCAAATTTTCACAAAATTTGGCAAATAAACTAAGTGTAAACCCGAGAGAATTTATAACCCTTCCCCATACTTGAGATCATGCAATGCCCTCATTTGCATGAAATCAGACTATAATTATAAATTCATGAGGGTGATTAGCGTAGAAAAGTTATTAAAAATACCGAGTTTGCAAACATATTATTTTATATCACATTTGATATTTTGTGTCTTGTCGTCAAAATTAGTAGCTTTTGCTGAACTTTAATGTCAGTCTTTGAAAGTGCGCTGTTTTACCCTGTTTTACATAAGATAAACTACAAACATATATATACATACTTTTACATATATATATATATATATATATATATATATATATATATATATATATATATATATATATATATATATATATATATATATATATATATATATATATATATATATATATATATATATATATATATTTATAAAATCTTTATTTATTAAAACAATTTAAATGAATAATTTTTTTTTAATTTTGTTTCTTTTTACTTTAGGTAGTTTCGGTATGTTTACCTAGTCCGTCCCTCGACAAAATTTAAAATTTGTCGTTAAAGCGATTGTTTTAAAAGCAAAGATTTTTGGTTTTTTTTTTTGTATACTTTAGATCAATAAAATCAAAAATAATGATAACAAAATTTTTCGCCCCGCCTTAGGGTAAAGCAATTTCGGTTCCATGACCTAGTCTTCAACTTACGATGAATTTTAGAAATCATTTTTGTAAACTTAATGAAATAAAGTAATTTTTGTTTTTTTTGTTTTTTTATCACACAAAAATTAAATTTAAAAATGCAAATTAATTTCATACAAAACTTACAAAACAAAAAAAATTCAGAATGGGGGGAGAAAACTAGTTCTTTAGTGTCTGCTAGTAGAAAAGACCAATCGGATTCCATTCTCGGAACTACACGAGAACAGAATAACTAACGCTAGACAACATTTTCTTTTTAGAACTTCTGAATCTCCCCACACTTAGGTAGCTGTGGTGCAAAAATTGTGATTAACTTCATCGTCAATTTCTTTTGGACCATAATCAACTTGCATATCTGTGACTTTTGCTTTAAGCCAATGGTCGGATTCCTGTGTAATATCCACAAATTCAACTAGTTTCGCCTTTTCTTTAGGCGATAGATTGGATACTAACCGGTTACATAACTTAAAGTTCCCCCTGGTTCTAGCATTGCGAGTCCATTTAATAAGTTTCTTCATTGAACTGTTTATAACGGGGTCATTTAATTTTGTATCAACAATGGGGTTCTTTGTTATCAGGTCATCATTAGGTGTTACTTCATCTTCCCCACACTTAGGCATTCTATTATTGCTAAGCACTACCGTTGGAGTTGGTAAAACAATATGGTTCATATCAATCGTTTTTTGTTGGTTCAACGGTTTTGGTTTGTGGAGATTTAGACTTTCGACTCACAAAGGTGATCGATTTTTCATCATTACTAAGTGTCATTCTACCTTTTCTTACATCAAATAACACCCCGGTGGACCCTAAGAATGGTCGACCTAAAATTAGAAGAATGTTTGAGTCCTCTTCTATGTCAATGATAATAAATTCGACTAAAAAGGTTAAATTACCCATTTGAATGGGTAGGTTGTCAGCAATTCCAACTGGGTGCCTAATGGTTTGATCAAAGAGTCGAACACTCATCTCTGTTGGATTTAACTCACCTACTCCTAATCTCTTATATAATGAAAGAGGCATAACACTTACACTCGCACCTAAATCTGCTAGTACATCATACATAACACAATCACTAAGTAGACAAGGATCAATAAATTCACCCGGATCACCCAACCTGGGTGGAGGTTTTGGTGGATCTGTCTTCACTGGGTTTATCTTTACGGTTTTTGTTTCTTGTACTTTCTTATTCTTTTTATTCTTCTTTCCAAAGATATCACAAACTTTATTACCTATCACTTGCTCATACTCAACTCCTTTTCTTGAAAACGGGATGGGTGGTCTGTATGGTGCCACCACTGGCTTTACATACTCGGGTGGTTTTGGTGTTGTAACTTCTTCATTGTTACTCACATCGAAAACCTTATCATCTTCTGATGTTGGTTTTTCAGAATTTATTGACACCATATTAACATTCTCATTCCGAGGATTTACTTCAGTATTACTCGGTAGCTTTCCTTTTTCCCTCTCACTCATCATGCTAGCAAGAGTACCTACGTATTTTTCTAGATTCAAAATGGAAGCTTGTTGAGTTCTTAATGACTGATCAAACCTCTCATTTGTTTGGGTTTGAGATGTAATAAATTGTGTTTGAGATTCCATTTGCTTTGCCATCATTTCTTCCAGATTTGGCTTTTTCTCTTCGGTGTGTTGCGGTGGTTTATACAAGCTAGGTCTTTGTTGATTGAAAGTGTTGTTTTGAGTTGGTTGGTTATTCGGACCTTGTTGGTTATATGAGTTATTGTTGGGTCCATTTGGATTGTAAAGAATGTTTTGATTTCAATTGAAGTTTGGCCTTGGCGGTTGATAATTATTTTGATAATTATTTCCCGGCCTTTGGTTCATGTAGAAAACATTCTCACGTTGTTCCATCATTTTCTCAATGTGACAATCTTTCGTTAAGTGTGATCCACCACATTGCTCACAACTGATTCGTGTTGCATGAATATCTTTATTCATCTTTTCCATTCGTCTTTCGAAAGCATATATTTTTGCGGAAACAGAATCAAAGTCATGGCTAGAATCGGCTCTAGCCGCTTTAGATGAACGAAAGATATCTTTTTCTTGATGCCACTCTTGTGAGTGGGAGGCTGTGTTATCAATGATTTTATGAGCTTCGGTTGCGGTTTTCTTCATAATGGAACCACCAGCTATTATGTCGATGTCTTTTCGTGTAGCAACGTCGACACCTTGATAGAATATTTGTACTATTTGATAAGTGTATAAGCCGTGTTGAGGAAATCCTCTCAACAACTTTCCAAATCTTGTCCACGCCTCATATAATGTTTTATTTGGCTTTTGCGCGAACGTAACAATTTCTCCTTGAAGTCTCACGGCTTTAGATGCCAGAAAGAATCTTTTAAGAAATTTCTCAATTAAAACATCTCATGTATCAATCGCCCCTTCAGGTAACGATTCTAACCAATCTTTGGCTTCACCCTTTAAAGTTCAGGGAAATAACATGAGATAGATCTGTTCATCCTCAACTTCTCTGATTTTAAATAGAGTACATATCATATTAAAGGTTCGAAGATGTTCGTTTGGATCTTCTTTTGGCATACCACTATATTGGCATTGATTAGTTACCATGTGTAGGATTTGTCCTTTGATTTCATAATCTGGCGCATTAATGTTTGGCTTAATAATGGCGTGGCCTTGGCCCGTGCGTGTGGCTCTCATTCGATCTTCCATACTTAGAGGTTCCGTTACTTCCATAATTGAAATTGTTGAATACGAATCACTAGAGGATTCTGATTTAACGGTTTGTGGTTCAGGAGGAATGATTATGGGTTCTGGATTTTGGAATTGTCCTTGAATATCCTCCGGATTTTCAATTTTGAAGTCGGGTTCAAAAAATAGATTATCGGAAATTTGAGTTGGAGAACTTGTTCGACTAGATGATGATTCTAAAGAAAAATCAACGACGATAATATTGGCTAGATGTCTTGATCGAGTTACAGGTGGTGAACGTATGAAAGGTGGTGAACGTTTTGCTCGATGCATTCACTGAATATCCTATTAGTTATATAAAAAATTATTTAAGTTATCAAATTAATAGACTTTTCTGATTTTGCCCACATTTCGAATAGCCAATAGATGCAGCAGGTAGCCAGGACCCTATAAATCGGAAGCCAACAATTCGCCACTAACAAATCCAACTATTACTACGAACCAGAAAATTTTGGATGTCTATCAATTTAACCGCTTAAAATAATTTTTCGTCGAAATTTAAAGAAAAGAAAGAAAATTCTATGTCCTAAAAAACTAGAGCGTCGAGAAATAAGAAAGAAAAAGAGTGCGTCGTAAAACGTTGAAAAATAAAAGGTCAAAAAATAAGAAAGAAAAACATCGAAACTTAAAAGTCTAAAAACTAAAAATTAAACATTGCGTCTAAAGGAATTAAAGCTTAAAAGGAATTTTATATCCAAAACGGCAATAACTTAAATAGGCACTAAAATCTATTGAATATTAAAGCGATAAGCGACGTCGTAAAATTTAAAGCGCCTAAGTCTTAATCTAAAGAAAAAGCACTTAAGGGATTTTACGGCAAATCCTAAGAATCTAGAAATATAAATTAACTACGACAAAAGCTAATCTTTATACTAATTACGAACGAAAAATATACAAATTACGAATAAACAATAAAAATATAAAATTTATAAAAAGGAAAAAAATATATGATAAAATTACTTATTTTTATAAAAATATTATTTTTATATTATTATTTTATAAAAGTATTAATTTATATAATTATTAATAATATTAAAACTTAATATTACTAATTATAAATTTAAACTAAAAACTAAATACTAATTAAATAAATCAAAACCTAATTATGTTAATAATAATTAATTAAATTATTAAAACCCTAATCAATAATTAATACGTACAAGGTTGCAGGTGTCAGACATCTTCGCGAGTGCGGATGCTTGATGCCCAAAAAGCTCCGCGAGTGCGGAGAATGCAGGTTAAAATTGAGTGCAGACTCAAAAATCGCAGGTTCAGTTTTCCTTTTTTTTTTTTTTTTTTTCACTTTGTAACTCTTACAAAATTTAAAATATAAGTGATATTTAAAATTATATTTTTAAGAACTGAAAAAAATACTTTTATACTTTATATAAGTTATATAAAATATATTTTCTTTTAATTTAAACACTTAAATAGATATATATACTTTTTTTTTTATATTTTTGTATTTTTTTTCAAACTTATATATAATTATATTTTTACAAATATAGATTTAAAAATATAGTGTTTCGCCGATTCCCTGGCAGCGGTGCCAAAAACTTGATGTGTGCAGCGGTGTATACGAAATAGTATTATTTTTAATATGAAATACGGCGAAATATGATACAAGTTTTATTTATTTATATAGAATGGGATATACCTAAACCTTGCTACAACACTTATAGGCAGTGTACCTAATCGTAGAGTAGTGTAGTTTTTAGTAAGTTCGGTTCGTTCCATAGGGAGCTAGCTAAGTTTAACGCTATATATATATATTAAACTATATTTGTATAAAAATATACATAATGTCAGTCTTTGAAAGTGCGCTGTTTTACCCTGTTTTACATATGATAAACTACAAACATATATACACATACTTTTACATATATATGTATTTTTTTTATAAAACCTTTATTTATTAAAACAATTTAAATGAATAAATTTTTTTTTTAAATTTTGTTTCCTTTTACTTTAGGTACTTTCGGTATGTTTACCAAGTCTGTCCCTCGACAAAATTTAAAATTTGTCGTTAAAGCGATTGTTTTAAAAGCAAATATTTTTGGGTTTTTTTTTTTTGGTATACTTTAGATCAATAAAATCAAAAATAATGATAACAAAATTTTTCGCCCCGCCTTAGGGTAAAGCAATTTCGGTTCCATGACCTAGTCTTCAACTTACGATGAATTTTAGAAATCATTTTTTTAAACTTAATGAAATAAAGTAATTTTTGTTTTTTTTTATCACACAAAAATTAAATTTAAAAATGCAAATTAATTTCATACAAAACCTACAAAACAAAAAAAAAATTCAGAATGGGGGGAGAAAACTAGTTCTTTAGTGTCTGCTAGTGGAAAAGATCAATCGGATTCCATTCTCGGAACTACACGAGAACATAACAACTAACTCTAGACAGCATTTTCTTTTTAGAACTTCTGAATCTCCCCACACTTAGGTAGCTATGGTGTAAAAATTGTGATTAACTTCATCGTCAATTTCTTTTGGACCATAATCAACTTGCATATCTGTGACTTTTGCTTTAAGCCATTGGTCGGATTCCTGTGTAATATCCACAAATTCAACGAGTTTCGCCTTTTCTTTAGGTGATAGATTGGATACTAACCAGTTACATAACTTAAAGTTTCCCTTGGTTCTAGCATCGCGAATCCGTTTAATAAGTTTCTTCATTGAACTGTTAATAACGGGGTCATTTAGTTTTGTATCAACAACGGGGTTCTTTGTTATCAGGTCATCATTAGGTGTTACTTCATCTTCCCCACACTTAGGCATTTTATTATTGCTAAGCACTATCGTTGGAGTTGGTAAAACAATATGGTTCATATCAATCGTTTTTGTTGTTTCAACGATTTTGGTTGGTGGAGATTTAGACTTGCGACTCACAAAGGTGATCGATTTTTCATCATTACTAAGTGTCATTCTACCTTTTCTTACATCAAATAACGCCCCGGTGGACGCTAAGAATGGTCGACCTAAAATTAGAGGAATGTTTGAGTCCTCTTCTATGTCAATGACAATAAATTCGACTAAAAAGGTTAAATTACCCACTTGAATGGGTAGGTTGTCAGCAATTCCAACTTGGTGCCTAATGGTTTGATCAAAGAGTCGAACACTCATCTCTGTTGGACTTAACTCACCTACTCCTAATCTCTTATATAATGAAAGAGGCATAATACTCACACTCGCACCTAAATCTGCTAGTGCATCATACATGACACAATCACTAAGTAGACAAGGAACAATAAATTTACCCGGATCACCCAACCTGGGTGGAGGTTTTGGTGGATCTATCTTCACTGGTTTTATCTTTACGGTTTTTGTTTCTTGTACTTTCTTATTCTTCTTCTTCTTTTTTCCAAAGGTATCACAAACTTTATTACCCATCACTTGCTCATACTCAACTCCTTTTCTTGGAAACGGGATGGGTGGTCTGTATGGTGCCACCACAGGCTTTACATACTCGGTTGGTTTTGGTGTTGTAACTTCTTCATTGTTACTCACATCAAAAACCTTATCATCTTCTGATGCTGGTTTTTCAGAATTTGTTGACACCATATTAACATTCTCATTCTGAGGATTTACTTCAGTATTACTCGGTAGCTTTCCTTTTTCACTCTAACTCATCATGCTAGCAAGAGTACCTACGTATTTTTCTGGATTCAAAATGGAAGCTTGTTGAGTTCTTAATGACTGATCAAACCTCTCATTTGTTTGGGTTTGAGATGTAATAAATTGTGTTTGAGATTCCAGTTGCTTTGCCATCATTTCTTCCAGATTTAGCTTTTTCTCTTCGGTTTATTGTGGTAGTTTATACAAGCTAGGTCTTTGTTGATTGAAAGTGTTGTTTTGAGTTGGTTGGTTATTCGGACCATGTTGGTTATACGAGTTATTGTTGGGTCCATTTGGATTGTAAAGAATTTTTTGATTTCGATTGAAGTTTGGCCTTGGCGGTTGATAATTATTTTGATAATTATTTCCCGGCCTTTGGTTCATGTTGGAAACATTCTTACGTTGTTCCATCGTTTGCTCAATGTGACAATCTTTCATTAAGTGTGGTCCACCGCATTGCTCACCACTGATTCATATTGCGTGAATATCTTTATTCATCTTTTCCATTCGTCTTTCGAAAGCATCTATTTTTGCGGAAATAGAATCTAAGTCATGGCTAGAATCGGCTCTAGCCGCTTTAGATGAACGAAAGATATCTTTTTCTTGATGCCACTCATGTGAGTAGGAGGCTGTGTTATCAATGATTTTATGAGCTTCGGTTGCGGTTTTCTTCATAATGGAACCACAAGCTATTATGTCGATGTCTTTTCGTGTAGCAACGTCGACACCTTGATAGAATATTTGTACTATTTGATAAGTGTCTAAGCCGAGTTGAGGACATCCTCTCAACAACTTTTCAAATCTTGTCAGCGCCTCATATAATGTTTCATTTGGCTTTTGTGCGAACGTAACAATTTCTCCTTGAAGTCTCAAGGCTTTATATGCCGGAAAGAATCTTTTAAGAAATTTCTCAATTAAAACATCCCATGTATCAATCGCCCCTTCAGGTAACGATTCTAAGCAATCTTTGGCTTCTCCCTTTAAAGTCCAGGGAAATAACATGAGATAGATCTGTTCATCCTCAACTTCTCTGATTTTAAATAGAGTACAGATCCTATTAAAGGTTCGAAGATGTTCGTTTAGATCTTCTTTTGGCGTACCACTATATTGGCATTGATTAGTTACCATGTGTAGGATTTATCCTTTGATTTCATAATCTGGCGCATTAATGTTTGGCTTAATAATGGCGTGGCCTTGGCCCGTGCGTGTGGCTCTCATTCGGTCTTCCATACTTAGAGGTTCCGTTACTTCCATAATTGAAATTGTTGAATACGAATCACTAGAGGATTCTGATTTAACGGTTTGTGGTTCAGGAGGAATGATTAGTGGTTCTGGATCTTGGAATTGTCCTTGAATATCCTCCGGGTTTTCAATTTTGAAGTCGGGTTCAAAAAATGGATTATCGGAAATTTGAGTTGGAGAACTTGTTCGACTAGATGATGATTCTAAAGAAAAATCAACGGCGATAATATTGGCTAGATGTCTTGATCGAGTTACAGGTGGTGAACGTATGAAAGGTGGTGAACGTTTTGCTCGATGCATTCACTGAATATCCTATTAGTTATAAAAAAAATTATTTAAGTTATCAAATTAATAGACTTTTCTGAGTTTACCCACGTTTCGAATAGCCAATAGATGCAGCAGGTAGCCAGGACCCTTTAAATCGGAAGCCAACAACTCGCCACTAACAAATCCAACTATTACTACGAACCAGAAAATTTTAGATGTCTATCAATTTAACCGCTTAAAATAATTTTTCGTCAAAATTTAAAGAAAAGAAAGAAAATTATATGTCCTAAAAACTAGAACGTCGAGAAATAAGAAAGAAAAAGAGTGCGTCGTAAAACGTTGAAAAATAAAAGGTCGAAAAATAAGAAAGTAAAACGTTGAAACTTAAAAGTCTAAAAACTAAAAATTAAAAATTGCATCTAAAGGAATTAAAATTTAAAAGGAATTCTATATCCAAAACGGCAATAACTTAAATAGGCACTAAAATCTATTGAATATTAAAGCGATAAGCGACGTCGTAAAATTCTAAAGCGCCTAAGTGTTAATCTAAAGAAAAAGCACTTAAGGGATTTTACGGTAAATCCTAAGAATCTAGAAATATAAATTAACTACGGCAAAAGCTAATCTTTAAACTAATTACGAACGAAAATATACAAATTACGAATAAACGATAAAAATATAAAATTCATAAAAAGAAAAAAATATGATAAAATTACTTATTTTTATAAAAATATTATTTTTATATTATTATTTTATAAAAGTATTAATTTATATAATTAATAATAATATTAAAACTTAATATTACTAATTATAAATTAAAACTAAAAACTAAATACTAATTAAATAAATCAAAACCTAATTAGGTTAATAATAATTAATTAAATTATTAAAACCCTAATCAACAATTAATGCGTACAAGGTTGCAGGTGTCAGACATCTTCGCGAGTGCGGATGCTTGATGCCCAAAAAGCTCCGCCAGTGCGGAAAATGTAGGTTAAAATTGAGTGCAGACTCAAAAATCGCAGGTTCAGTTTTCTATTTTTTTATTTTTTTTTATTTTTTTTTACTTTGTAACTCTTACAAAATTTAAAATATAAGTGATATTTAAAATTATATTTTTAAGAACTGAAAAAAAATACTTTTATACTTTATATAAATTATATAAAATATATTTTCTTTTTATTTAAACACTTAAATAGATATATATACTTTTTTTTATATTTTTGTATTTTTTTCAAACTTATATATAATTATATTTTTACAAATATAGATTTAAAAATATAGTGTTTCGTCGATTCCCCGGCAGTGGCGCCAAAAACTTGATGTGTGCAGCGGTGTATACGAAATAGTATTATTTTTAATATGAAATACGGTGAAATATGATACAAGTTTTATTTATTTATATAGAATGGGATATACCTAAACCTTGCTACAATACTTATAGGCAGTGTACCTAATCGTAGAGTAGTGTAGTTTTTAGTAAGTCCGGTTCATTCCACAGGGAGCTAGCTATGTTTAACGCTATATATATATATTAAACTATATTTGTATATATATATATATATATATATATATATATATATATATATATATATATATATATATATATATATATATATATATATATATATATATATATATATATATATAAGTAGTATTATTATTATTATTATAAAAGGGGGGTTTTACCGTTTAGTGACCGGTTTGTCAATTTTAAATAAAGCGTAAAGATAAATGACGATAATTAAAATGCGTAAAATAAATAACAATGACGATATATAAAATTGCGAATAATAAAATGACAGTAATTAAAAGTACGATGAGAAATACGATAAAAGAATTATGCTTATTTAAACTTCCGTAATCATGATGTTTGACATTTTGATTTTAATTTATTACTCTGGGTTAATTGTCCTTTATCCTGGATTTATTTGATACCTATCTAGTTTTTGTCCATAATAGTCCATCGGTCATAATTATAAAATGCTCATCAAATTAACCTTATTCTCGAAGTCAAATATTCCAACTAATTAGGGATTCGAACTGTAACAAGGTTTTAATACTTTGTTTAATGATTACACCAGGTTATCGACTACGTATAATCCAAGGTTTTAATACTTTGTTAACAATTACACCAATTACCCTTGAATGTAATCCACTCCTGATTTAATGAGATATGAATATTAATTTACCCACTTGATCAGTTTGAATAATCAATTACCCAACCTAAATAATTAATTAAATGATTGTAACAGATGTCGTATAAACATCACTAAATAGAACATTAATAATCATTTAATAATTATTAGATTAACTAATTTGAAAATACGTTCGACGGATTCCAACGAGTTGTCATTCGTTATTACACAATACCCCTCATCTATTAATAGTCCATAGTCCAATGTTCACAAGTATCGGTATTTTGTCCAAACCCAAATTATGGTACAAAATTCAATAACCCCGTCTTTCATATTTAGTCTAACATCACGATTACTTCGGCTCAAATAAGTATAATAATAACTTAGTTACGAGACATTAATTTAAAAAGGAAGAACATAGCTTATAGTGGTGATTAATCACGTAGCGTTACACGGACAGAGTTCTGACTTAAAACCCGTAAAACATTCTTACAATAACCTTATTATTATTAACTTAAATTAAAATTAAAATTATAATTATAAAGATAAATATAAATACATATATAGAGATTGATAGAAAAGGGATGCATGAATTGAGCAGAATTCATTGGATTTTATAGGCCCACTTTGAACTGTACAGCTCTACGAGTGCGGAGGTTTTGTGCTTCACAGCTCCGCGAGTGCGGAGATTCGGATTCCAGCTAACCAAATGAATTAAACGTGGGCTGCTTTGATTAAAATAATATATAATATATATATAATTAATTATATATAATATTATATTCTTGTGCATAGTTGACTTGTAATTTTAGCTCCGTTGAGTCACACGTTGATAGTTGGTTCATGTCTCGGTTCCGGATTTTCGAATGCCTTTTCGTATAATTTAATATCTTGTACTTTGCGTTTTGCGGCTTGTACTCTTGTAATTTCTAGACGTTTCTCATCAATAATTTGAACCACTTGGATTGTACTTTGTACTTTTTAGCTTTTGGGTCGTTTGCGTCTTCAAATCATCATTTTCTTCTTTTGTCTTCGCACTTATTTATTTAAACGATTATTACATAAAAATAGAACAATAGTAACTAAAAGCTTTACATATTGGAATGATATTGATACTAAATATATGTTCCTTTTAAGCATTATCAGATATTAAGATATATTCATACACCATGTTATCATGATAACATAACAATTTAACATCTCATTTAGGTATAATAACAATGGATTAATTACATTTAACAAGATCGTTAACTTATAGATTCCAAAACAACACTTACATGTAATGACTCACGATGACTTAACGACTCAGTTAAAATGTATATACATGTAGTGTATTGATACACTTTTGAAAGACTTCATGACACATATCAAAGTACTTCTACTTAACAAAAATGCTTACAAATACATTCTCATTCATTTTCATCAACAATTCTACTCGTATGCATCCGTATTCGTACTCGTACAATACACAGCTCCTAGATGTATATACTATTGCTATATACACTTCAATGATCAGCTCTTAGAAACCTTAATGAGTCACCTAAACATGTGGGAACCATCATTTAATATCTAGCATGAAATATCTAACAAAAATACAAACTAATGGAGCCTATATGGAGACCTTAAGATCACGTCTACCATCACTCATCATAAACACATTTCAATTCCAATTTTTATGCATCAAACTACTCTCTCAAGTTCTCTCTTGGTGTTCTAAGTGTTCTTCATCATTTTCTTCATAATCTAGCTCAATCTAGTTAACCTAGATCAACTTACAAAACAACTACTCAAGAACACATCAAGAACACTTTCAAGTTTGCAAGTCCTCTTCCAAGCTTTCTAATCCATTCCATGCAATCATCTAGGATCAAGAAAAATTTGTTATTTACAGTAGGTTATCTCTATAATTCAAGGTAATACTCATATTCAAACTTTGATTCAATTTCTATAACTATAACAATCTTAATTCGAGTAGAAATCTTACTTGAATTTGTTTTCGTGTCATGATTCTACTTAAGGAACTTTCAAGCCATCCAAGATCCTTTGAAGCTAGATCATTTCTTGTCACTTCCAGTAGATTTACCTACTATACTTGAGGTAGTAATGATGTTCATAACATCATTCAACTCATATATATATATATATATATATATATATATAACTATCTTATTCGATGATTTAAACTTATAATCACTAGAATATAGTTTAGTTAATTCTAACCTTGTTCGCAAACAAAGCTAATCCTTCTAACTTAACTTTTAAAATCAACTAAACACATGTTCTATATCTATATGATATGCTAACTTAATGATTTAAAACTTGGAAACATGAAGAACACTGTAAAACCGGACATACGCCGTCGTAGCAAAACAGGGGGCTGTTTTGGGTTAGATAATTAAAAACTATGATAAACTTTGATTTAAAAGTTATTCTTCTGGGAAAAATGATTTTTCTTATGAACATGAAACTATGTCCAAAAATCATGGTTAAACTCAAGGTGGAAGTATGTTTTTCAAAATGGTCATCAAGACGTCATTTTTTCCGACTGAAATGACTATCTCTTACAAAAATGACTTGTAACTTGTATTTTCGACAATAAACTTATAATTTTTCTATTTAGTTTCATAAATTTCAGTTCATTATGAAATCATAGCAACTTGATTCACTCAAAACGGATTTGAAACAAAGAAATTATGGGTAAAACAAAATTGGATATTTTTCTTGTTTTAGCTACGTGAAACTTTGTAACAAATCTATACTAACTATAACTTAACTAACTTATATTGTATTATACATGTATTCTAACATATATTATGTAATCTTGATAGACCATAGACACGTATACAATGTTTTGACATATCATATCGACGTCATCTATATATATATTATTTAGAATAATCATAGACACTCTATATGAGGTAATGCTCAAGTTAGCTATACAGAGTTGAGGTTGATTCCAAAATAATATATATACTTTAAGTTGTGATCAAGTCCGAGACTTGTATACACTGGGTCATGGATTGATTCGAGATAATATATATTGATTTATTTCTGTACTACTAACCGTGGACAACTAATTGTGGACTACTAACGTTGGACTGTTAACTTAACAAACTTAAATCGTTAAAACGAAATAAAATATGTTGTGAATATATTTCGATCATACTTTGATATATATATATATTTGTTATAGGTTCATGAATCAACCCGTGGCCAAGTCTTATTTATCCGATGAAGTGAAAATTCGTGAAAGTGAGTTATAGTCCTACTTTTAAAATCTAATATTTTTGGGATGAGAATACATGCAGTTTTATAAATGTTTTACAAAATAGACACAAGTACCTGAAACTACATTCTATGGTTGAATGATCGAAATCGAATATGCCCCTTTTTGCTTGGTAGCCTAAGAATTAGGGAACTGGCCCCTAATTGACGCGAATCCTAAAGATAGATCTATTGGGCCAACAAGCCCCATCCATTGTTGCGGATGCTTTAGTACTTCGAAATTATCATGTCCGAAGGATGTCCCGGAGTTATGGGGATATTCTATATGCATCTTGTTAATGTCAGTTACCAAATGTTCACCATATGAATGATTTTTATGCAGATTGATATATGCATGCATGTTGTTTATGAGAAATGAAAATATGAAATCTTGTGGTCTATTATTACGATTTGATAAATATATAGATTATACCTATAACTCACCAACATTTTTGTTGATGTTTTAAGCAAGTCTATTCTCAGGTGATTGTTAAGAGCTTCCGCTGTTGCATGCTAAATAAAGACAAGAATTGGAGTCTGCATGCTTGTATAATATTGTTTAAAAACTGCATTCGAAGAATTAAATCGATGTGTAATATTATTGTAATCCATTATGTATTGGTCGTGTGTAGAACGTTATATTTTAGATTATCATTACTTGATAATCTATGTTATGTTTATAAACCTTTATCAACAAAATAAAGGTTATGGTTTGTTTTTAAAATCAAATGCAGTCTTTGAAAAATGTCTCATATAGAGATCAAAACCTCGCAACGAAATCAATTAATATGAAAGGTTTATAATCGATATGAACGGGACATTTCACTTTGTGCGGCAGCCAAAAGTTGTTGAAATTGGACAGAAGTTAAAGTGACGTTGGGAGTTGTGTTGCTTGATTCGCCACTAGCAATGTTTCTTCAAAACATAGTTAGGTTGGCGTTAGGCAAAGGATAAGGCAAGCAAAAAGAAAGTACTTAAAACTAGGCAAGAATATAGACAAATAAGAAAGGTACTTAAACTAAGCCAGGAAAGGTTATAGTACTAAAGATTGCTAAGTCATCCTAACTAACACATAAAGCACACATAAAATGCAATCCTGGTTCTATATAACAACCTGGCTCTGATACCAATTTGTCACACCCCCTAAATGGGACCTCGGGTCATATGTGACTAACCAATATAAAATCACAAGTGTAAAGCGAGAACGACTCTAAATGAGACATTTTTATTAAAAACCAATGTATTTAAAGCAGCAAAAATAAATAGTCATTACAAATGAAATCCCAAAATGTAAATTTAAACATAAATGTTCTAATGCAATGATATAAAATGCGGACTCCAAAAGCAGCAAAGTCCAAATAGCAATTATTCTCTAGCAATCTTCACCTGAGACAAAACATGCTTAAAGTGTCAACCAAAAATGGTTGAGTGAACAACATAGGTTTATAATTGTTTTTAGACCACAATATTTAGTTATCAAGTTTGATGTAGCAACATCGTTCAAAAGTAGTGCTGAAGTTATGATATCGAACTAAACAAAGTTACCCTATGACACCTTGAACTGTCAGCGTCATTGAAATCATTATTATGTAACCAAAGACCAATGGTCAACTGGTTAGAGACGTCGCTCTCAATAAGCCTACTTAAAATAACTAAGTTTTCATTATGCATAGCAATTAACGATATCATGGCAGGGATTTAGCATGAAACAAAGCATGGCAGCACAGTTAAACAGTTTTCGAGTACTTGTGTCCAAGCGTAAAACATGTAGTGATCTGAACTTTTCCATGTTTATATATGTTAAATGAAATTAATATTTACATGATTAAATATTTCCAACATGTTAAGCAATCAAACTTGTTAAGACTTGATTAATTGAAATAGGTTTCATATAGACAATTGACCACCCAAATTTACGACAATTCACGAACGTTACAAATTCGTAAAAACTATATGATGTTATATATATAGACATATATATGGTTAACATGAAATTATGATAAGTAAGTATCTCACTAGGTATGTTAACAATGAGTGATATACATAAAAATGAGTTTATTGAATCAAGAAACTCGAAACGATATATATATAACGATTTTCGTTATAACAACGTCATACTAAATACATATGAATCATATTAAGATATTGTCACACTATGTTTAAATATGATAAATGATAAGTAAACATATCATTAAGTTTATTAACAATGAACTACATATGTAAAAAAACAAGATTACTAACTTAAGGATTTCGAAACGAGTCATATATGTAACGCTTATCATTGTAATGACATTTAAATGTATATATATCATTTTAAGATATATTAATACATTATAATATCATGATAATGTAATAATTTAACAACTCTTTAGATATTATAAAACAATGGATTAACAACATTTAACAAGATCGTTAACTTAAAGGTTTCAAAACAACACTTACATGTAACGACTAACGATGACTTAACGACTCAGTTAAATGTATATACATGTATTGTATTATACTGTAATAATACACTTTTGGAAGACTTCAAGACACATATCAAAGTACTTCTATTTAACAAAAATGCTTACAATTACATTCTCGTTCAATTTCATCAAAAATTCTACTCGTATGCAACCGTATTCGTTCTCGTACAATACCCAGCTCCTAGACGTATAGACTATTGGTATATACACATCATAATTCAGCTCTTAGTATCCCTAGATAGTCAACAAACATGTGGAACCAATAATTAGACAACTAGCATGACTTATGAGCAAGGAAACAAAAACAAGAACTCCTTTTAACCCCACTCACCTTCACCACTCACCACCTACTCCATTTCACTTTCAATTTTCTTCCCAATTCTCTCTTAAAACACACACACTCTTCCATGAACGTCTAAGTTACTATTTTTCCAGCAAAAATCATCAAATACAAGCTTTGGTTATTACCTATAATCATCATAAAAACAATTACTCAAGAACACATCAAGAACACTTCCAAGTTTACAAGTTTACTTCCAAGTTTCCTAATCCATTCCAAGCAATCATCTAAGATCAAGAAACCTTTGTTATTTACAGTAATTTATCTTTCTAAATCAAGGTAATATTCATATTCAAGCTTTGATTCAATTTCTATAACTATAACTATCTTAAATCGAGTAATAATCTTACTTGAACTTGTTTTTATGTCATGATTCTATTTCAAGAACTTCCAAGCCATCAAAGATCCTTTGAAGCTCAAGTTATTTTTTCATCATTTCCAGTAGGTTTACCTACTAAACTTGAGGTAGTAATGATGTTCATAACATCATTCGATTCATATATGTATAACTATCTTATTCGAAGATTTGAACATGTAATCACCAGAACATAGCTTAGTTAATTCTAAACTTGTTGGCAAACAAAAGTTAATCCTTCTAACTTGCTTTTAAAATCAACTAAACACATATTCTATATCTATATGATATGCTAACTTAATGATTTAAAATCTGGAAACACGAAAACACCGTAAAACCGGACATACGCCGTCGTAGTAACACCGCGTGCTGTTTTGGGTTAGTTAATTAAAAACTATGATAAACTTTGATTTAAAAGTTGTTCGTCTGGGAAAATGATTTTTCTTATGAACATGAAACTATATCCAAAATCATGGTTAAACTCAAAGTGAAAGTATGTTTTTCAAAATGGTCATCAAGACGTCGTTCTTTATACTGAAATGACTACCTTTACAAAAATGACTTATAATCTATATTTCTGACTATAAACTTATACTTTTTCTGTTTTGATTCATAAACTTAAGTTCAATATGAAACCATAGCAACTTGAATCACTCAAAACGGATTTAAAACGAAGAAGTTATGGGTAAAACAAGATTGGATAATTTTACTTGATGTAGCTACGTGAAAATTGGTAACAAATATATATTAATTATATCCTAGGTAACTTATATTGTATCATACATGTATTCTAATATATTATGTAATCTTGGGATACCATAGACACGTATGCAAATGTTTTGACATATCATATCGACCCATGTATATATATTATTTGGAACAACCATAGACACTCTATATACAGTACTTATTGAGTTAGCTATACAGGGTTGAGGTTGATTCCAAAAATATATATACTTTGAGTTGTGATCTAGCCTGAGACGTGTATACACTGGGTCGTGGATTGATTCAAGAAAATATATATCGATTTATTTCTGTACATCTAAATGTGGATAACTAGTTGTAGGTTATTAACGCGGACAGCTGACTTAATAAACTTAACACATTAAAACGTATTAAAAATGTTGTAAATATATTTTGAACATACTTTGATATATATATATATATATATATATATATATATATATATATATATATATATATATATATATATATATATATATATATATATATATATATATATATACATATTTGTTATAGGTTCGTTAATCGACCAGTGGCCAAGTCTTACTTCCCGACGAAGTAAAAATATGTGAAAGTGAGTTATAGTCCCACTTTTAAAATCTATTATATTTTTTTTTGGATGAGAATACATGCGATTTTATAAATGTTTTACAAAGTAGACACAAGTAATCGAAAATACTTTCTATGTTGGATTATCGAACCGAATATGCCCCTTTTTAGCTTGGTAGCCTAAGAATTAGGGAAATGGCCCCTAATTGACCCGAATCCTAAAGATAGATCTATTTGCCCCAACAAGCCTCATTCGAGTTACGGATGCTTTAGTACTTCGATTTATCTTATCCGATGAGAGTCTCGAAATGATGGGGATATTCTATATGCATCTTGTTAAGGTCGGTTACCAGGTGTTCAACATATGAATGATTTTTATCTCTATGCAGTTTGCGAAATGTCTGATATGACATGTGTTATAAAAATGAAATCTTGTGTTCTATTATTATGATTTGATAATATGTAGATTAAACCTATAACTCACCAATAATTTTGTTGACGTTTTAATCATGTTTATTCTCAGGTGATTATTAAGAGCTTCTGCTGTTGCATACTAAAATAAGGACAAGATTTGGAGTCTATACGTGTATGATATTGTGTAAAAACTGCATTCAAGAAACTTATTTTGATGTAATATATTCTTATTGTAAACCATTATGTAATGGTCGTGTGTAAATGGTATATTTTAGGTTATCATTATTTGATAATCTACGTAATGCTTTTTAAACCATTATCGATAAAATAAAGGTTATGGTTGTTTTAAAAATGAATGCAGACTTTGAAAATCGTCTCATATAGAGGTCAAAACCTCGCGACAAAATCAATTAATATGGAACGTTTATAATCAATATGAACGGGACATTTCAGTTGGTATCCGAGCGTTGGTCTTAGAGAACCAGATTTTTTGCATTAGTGTGTCTTACCGAGTTTGTTTGGATGCATTAGTGAGTCTGGACTTCGACCGTGTTTTTCTTCAAAAATGATTGCTTAACATTTTTTGTTGGAAACTATATATTATTAACATGTAAATATTATGTGATATAGTAATCTCTTAACGTGTTTGATATTGTGTGATAGATGTCTACCTCTAGTACAAATCCCATCGACTCACCTAATAATAATAACGAGTTGAATATATTTTGGGAAGATTCACAAATTCCCGAAGAGGAACCGGAAGAAGAGGAACCGAAAGAAGAGGAACCGGAAGAAGAGGTTCTGGAGGAGGAAATATTAGGAACCACAGAAAAACAGATAAATAAAAGAAAATCCTCAACCAATGGACCAAAGTTAATAATGGTCAATGGTGTTTCCGCCAAGGAAGCAAAATATTGGAAAGATTACTAATTTTTCGATGAATCGGATCCCGATGAGGATTCCGATGATGTTATAGAAATTACCTCGACCCAATTTAATACAGCAAAATAAAATAATAACGGAAAAGGTATAAAAATAGAGAAACCTGATTCCAACCCCGATGAACTTTATATGTATCGGCAACATCCGTATTTCCTAAATTGTAACAATAACTAGGGAACCTCTAAACCACCAGGTTTTTTTAAACCATTGTGTAAAACGACGACTCGTATTAGAGGAATACCATATATCCCTAGAAAATTAGGAAAACGAACCAAGTCCAAAGAAGAAGAAACCAGCGATTCAGATTAGAGGGTTGTAATCATGTTGTGTATTATATGTATTGTAGTGTGCTTGTACTTTTATGTTCTATGTAAAAATTGCTTGTATTGTTTGTTAATTATCTTTTACGAATCTAATTCTTGTCTATTTTACAGTATAAAAACACAAAATGGACGTTAAGTGTAGATAACCGAATATTTTAGAAGACCTACCAGAGGATATGATTGATGAAATCTTGTCTAGAGTTGGTCAGAATTCATCAGCACAATTAGTTATGGCGAAATTAACTTGTCAAACATTTGAAAGACTTTCCAGAAATGCCTTAGTTTATAAAAGGTTTTCCTTTGATAGGTGGGGTATATCACATTGGGGAGACCGTAAGTTACGCCGTGTTTTCTTTAAAGCGTTAAGTGCGGGGAACCCAAATGAAATTTTACGCTACGAGTTAAGAACCTATTTTGACTCATCATATCCCAACATAGGATTTCGTGAGTTAGAAAGAGCTTCTAATATGCAACATAAGGAAGCATATTATGCTTACGGGTTAGTGACGTTTGCTTCTCACCAAAGTGAGAAAAAGAACATTGGATTACAACTTTTAAATAAAACCTTTCCACAAGTGACGGATTCAGTAGTTGGAGCGAGAAACAAGGTTTTTAGATTATTACGGGACTGTTGGACATTACGAAACCCTCGTCCCTTTGACGACATTACAACATGTTGTCTTGTCAACGGTCACAACGGTTATGTTCCACAAGACCAAGGATGGGAAGTAGTCTTAGTAAAACCAGAATGCATGACTTGTTTCTGAACGTCTGAATTACGTGTCTTTATTGCCTTTGTTGAACGACTTGCGTATTAACTAGAATTGTCTTCGCAACTGTTTTGTATCAAAGTTTGTATGTGCTATATTTCATGCTATATGTAAAATAGCGGTATTGTAAGTTTGCAAAATATTGTATAAAAGTTTGAATGTGAAATATTATTATAATCAGTTTTTCATAAAGAATTGTAGTAGTTGAATTGTATGATAGCTACTAAGTATGAACTTAACGGGTAGGTATTACCCGAATTAAAACTTATAAAATGCTAATATGAAGAAGAAGCTTTTATAAATGAGTTCATATTATGCTACAGAATACTATTGACTACTCTTAATATTCTATATGATTAACTTAATTCTTTTGGCTATTTTTGAAGGAAATGGCACCGACTACTCGTCAGAACTTGAACATGAGTGAGGAAGACTTCCGTGCTTTCCTTGCAGCAAATATAGCCACAGTACAGGCTGCAATGCAAAACAATAATAACTCAGGGTCTAGCAGTGGAGTTAACTCCACAGGAAACCGTGTAGGATGCTCCTACAAGGCTTTCACTGCCTGTAAACCTCTGGAATTCGATGGAACTGAAGGACCAGTCGGACTGAAAAAATGGACCAAAAAGGTCGAATCTGTGTTTGCTATAAGAAAATGTGATGAGGAAGATAAGGTAAAGTACGCCACGCATACCTTCACAGGTACTGCGTTAACATGCTGATATACCTATCTCGAACAAGTGGGACAAGATGCTGCTTACGCACTACCGTGGTCAGCATTCAAACACTTGTTGAACGAGCAGTACCGTCCCAGAAATGAAGTCAATAAGCTCAAGACATAGCTTAGAGAATTACGAACGAAGGGATTCGATATCACCACATACGAATGACGATTCACCGAGTTGTGTTTATTGTGCCCAAGAGTGTTCGAAGATGAAGAAGAGCAGATCAATGCGTTTGTAAAGGGGTTACCAGAGAGAATTCAGGAGGATGAGAGTGCAAGCGCGCCCACTTCAATGCTAAAGGCAAGCCGAATGGCTCACAAACTTATAAACCAAATCGAGGGAATGATTAAAGAGCAGGCGGCTGAGGAGGCCAAAATGAAACAAGTCAAGAGAAAGTGGGAAGAACCCAGTGACAAGAGTCACAATTTCAACAATCAACACCACAATCACAACCACAATCGCACCATTTTTTGCAACAACAAACGCAACAAAAACCATTCCAACAACAACAACTACAACAATCATCCCAACAACAATACCAACCGCAACAACAACAATCTCAATAACAACATTGTTAATCAAAATCAAAAAATTCCGTGTCTAAGGTGTGAAGGGTACCATCCAACTACTTTTTGTCCAGCAACATGTACCAAATGTAATAGAAAGGGTCATGATGCAACGAAGTGTGAAATTTATGGACCATCGGGTAAAGGAACAAGTAATGCCCGCATTATTTGTTATGGATGCGGGAAGAAGGGCCACTACAAAACTGCTTGTCCAAACCAGGGAAATAATAATGGGCAAAGCCGTGGGAGAGTTTTTAACATTAATGCGGAAGAAGCACAGGAAGACCCGGAGCTTGTTACGGGTACGTTTCTTATCGATGAAAAACCTGCTTATGTTTTATTTGATTCGGGTGCGGATAGAAGTTATATGAGTAGAGATTTTTGTGCTAAATTTAGTGGTCCATTGACGCCTATGAATAATAAATTTTTACTCGAATTAGCAAACGTTAAATTAATTTCGGCAGATAAAATATGTCGGAATCGAGAAATTAAACTGGTTAGCGAAATGTTTAAGATCGATTTGATCACAGTAGAGTTAGGGAGTTTTGATGTGATAATCGGCATGGACTGGTTGAAAAAGGAGAGAGCGGAAATTGTATGTTACAAAAATGCAATTCGCATTGTACGAGAAAAATAAAAACCTATAATGGTGTACGGAGAAAAGAGCAACGCGAAGCTAAATCTTATTAGTAATTTGAAGGTGCAAAAACTAATAAGAAAAGGTTGCTATGCCGTTCTAGCACACAACGAAGAAGTTAAACCCGAAGAAAAGAACATCAATGATGTTTCCGTCATAAAAGAATTTCCCGATGTATTTCCGAAAGAATTACCGGGACTACCTCCACATCGATCTGTTGAATTTCAAATAGATCTCGTACCAGGAGCTGCACCAATAGCTCGTGCTCCATACAGACTCGCACCCAGTGAAATGAAAGAACTCCAAAGCCAACTACAAGAACTTTTAGAGCGTGGTTTTACACAACCAAGTACATCACCATGGGGAGCTCCTGTTTTTTGTCAAAAAGAAGGATGATACATTCAGGTTGTGTATCGACTACCGAGAGTTGAACAAACTTACCATCAAGAATCGTTATCCACTACCAAGAATCGACGACTTATTTGATCAACTACAAGGCTCGTCAGTGTATTCGAAGATTGATTTACGTTCTGGGTATCATCAGATGCGAGTGAAGGAGGATGATATTCCGAAGACTGCTTTCAGAACGCGTTACGGTCATTACGAGTTTATGGTTATGCTGTTTAGGTTGATTAACACACCAGCTGTGTTCATGGACCTCATGAACCGAGTGTGTGGACCATACCTTAACAAGTTTGTCATTATTTTTATCGATGACATACTTATTTACTCAAAGAATGATCAAGAGCCCGAAAAACATTGGAGAAAAGTGCTAGAGTTGTTGAGGAAAGAAAACATGTACGCCAGATTTTCAAAGTGTGCATTTTGGTTGGAAGAAGTTCAATTCCTCGGTCACATAGTGAACAAAGAAGGTATTCAGGTAGATCCGGCAAAGATCAAAACCATTGAAAAGTAGGAAACCCCGAAAACTCCGAAGCATATACGTCAATTTTTAGGATTGGCTGGTTACTACAGAAGATTCATCCAAGATTTTTCCAAAATAGCAAAACCCTTAACTGCATTAACGCATAAAGGGAAGAAATTTGAATGGAAGGATGAGCAGGAGAAAGCGTTTCAATTATTGAATAAAAAGTTAACTACGACACCAATATTGTCATTGCCTGAAGGGAATGATGATTTTGTGATATATTGTGACGCCTCAAAGCAAGGTCTTGGTTGTGTATTAATGCAATGAACGAAAGTAATTGCTTATGCGTCTAGACAATTGAAGATTCACGAGCAAAATTATACGACACATGATTTAGAATTAGGGGCTGTTATTTTTGTATTAAAGACTTGAAGGCACTACTTATATGGGGTCAAAAGTATTATATATACCGACCACAAAAGTCTCTAACACATATATAATCAGAAACAACTGAACAAGAGGCAGCGTAGGTGGATTGAATTGTTAAATGATTACGACTTTGAGATTCATTACCACCGGGGAAGGCGAATGTGGTAGCCGACGCTTTGAGAAGAAAGGACAGAGAACCTATGCGGGTAAAAGCTATGAATATAATTATTCGTACTAACCTTACTACTCAAATAAAGGAGGTGCAGCAGGGAGTTGTAAAAGAAGGAAAGTTGAAGAATGAAATACCCAAAGGATCGGAGAAACATCTTAATATTCGGGAAGACGGAACCCAGTATAGGGCTGAAAGAATTTGGGTACCAAAGTTTGGAGATGTGAGAGAAAAGGTACTTAAGGAAGCACATAAAACCAGATATTCAATACATCCCGGAGCGGGGAAGATGTACAAAGATCTCAAGAAACACTTTTGGTGGTCGAGTATGAAAGCCGATATTGCTAAATACGTAGGAGAATGTTTGACATGTTCTAAGGTCAAAGTTGAACATCAAAAACCATCAGGTCTACTTCAACAACCTGAAATCCCGGAATGGAAATGGAAAAACATTACCATGGATTTCATTACTAATTGCCAAGAACCGCAAGTGGTTATGATACAATTTGGGTAATAGTCGATCGTCTTACCAAGTCAGCACACTTTCTGCCAATGAGAAAAGATGATAAAATGGAGAAGTTGGCGCGACTATACTTGAAGGAAGTTGTCTCCAGACATGGAATACCAGTCTCTATTATCTCTGATAAGGATGACAGATTTATCTCAAGGTTTTGGCAAACGTTACAACAAGCATTGGGGACTCGTCTAGACATGAGTACTGCCTATCATCCACAAACTGATGGGCAAAGTGAAAGAATGATACAGACCCTTGAATACATGCTACGAGCATGTGTTATTGATTTTGGAAACAGTTGGGATCGACACCTACCGTTAGCAGAATTTTCCTACAACAACAGCTACCATTCAAGCATTGAGATGGTGCCGTTTGAAGCACTTTTTGGTAGAAAGTGCAGGTCTCCGATTTGTTGGAGTGAAGTGGGGGATAGACAGATTACGGGTCCGGAGATAATTCAAGAAACTACCGAGAAGATCATCCAAATTCAACAACAGTTGAAAACCGCCCAAAGTCGACAAAAGAGTTACGCGGACATTAAAAGAAAAGACATAGAATTTGAAGTTGGAGAGATGGTCATGCTTAAGGTTTCACCTTGGAAAGGCGTTGTTCGATTTGGTAAACGAGGGAAACTAAATCCAAGGTACATTGGACCATTCAAGATTATTGATCGTGTCGAACCAGTAGCTTACCGACTTGAGTTACCACAACAACTCGTGGCTGTACATAATACTTTCCACGTCTCGGATTTGAAGAAATGTTTTGCTAAAGAAGATCTCACTATTCTTCAAATCAATGAAAAACTTCAATTCATCGAAGAACCCGTCGAAATAATGAATCGTGAGGTTAAAAGACTTAAGCAAAACAAGATACCAATTGTTAAGGTTCGATGGAATGCTCGTAGAGGACCTGAGTTCACCTGGGAGTGTGAAGACCAGATGAAGAAGAAATACCCGCACTTATTTCCAAAAGATTCGTCAACACCTTCAACAGCTTAAAATTTCGAGACGAAATTTATTTAACGGGTAGGTACTGTAGTGACCCGAACTTTTCCATTTTTATATATGTTAAATGAAATTGATATTTACATGAATAAATATTTCCAATATGTTAAGCAATCAAACTTTTCAAGACTGGATTAATTGAAATAGGTTTCATATAGATAATTGACCACCCAAATTGACCGGCGATTCACGAACGTTACAAATTCGTAAAAACTATATGATGTTATATATATAGACATATATATGGTTAACATGAAATTATGATAAGTAAGTATCTCACTAGGTATGTTAACAATGCGTGATATACATAAAAATGAGTTTATTGAATCAAGAAACTCAAAACGATATATATAACGATTATCGTTATAACAACGTCTTACTAAATATATACGAATCATATTAAGATATTGTTACACTATGTTTAAATATGATAAATGATAAGTAAACATATCATTAAGTGTATTAACAATGAACTACATATGTGAAAAAACAAGACTACTAACTTAAGGATTTCGAAATGAGTCATATATGTAACGATTATCGTTGTAACGACATTTAAATGTATATATATCATATTAAGATATATTAATACATCATAATATCATGATAATGTAATAATTTAACATCTCATTAGATATTATAAACAATGGGTTAACAACATTTAACAAGATCGTTAACTTAAAGGTTTCAAAACAACACTTACATGTAACGACTAACGATGACTTAACGACTCAGTTAAATGTATATACATGTAGTGTATTATGTTGTAATAATACACTTTTGGAAGACTTCAAGACACATATAAAAGTACTTCTATTTAACAAAAATGCTTATATTACATTCTCGTTCAATTTCATCAACAATTCTACTCGTATGCAACCGTATTCGTACTCGTACAATACCCAGCTCCTAGACGTATATACTATTGGTATATACACATAATAATTCAGATCTTAGCAGCCCTAGATAGTCAACAAACATGTGGAACCAATAATTAGACAACTAGCATGACTTATGAGCAAGGAAACAAAAACAAGAACTCCTTTTAACCCCACTCACCTTCACCACTCACCACCTACTCCATTTTACTTCCAATTTTCTTCCCAATTCTCTCTCAAAACACACACACTCTTCCATGAACGTCTAAATTACTATTTTTCCTGCAAAAATAATCAAATACAAGCTTTGGTTATTACCTATAATCATCATAAAAATAATTACTCAAGAACACATCAAGTACACTTCCAAGTTTATAAGTTTACTTCCAAGTTTCCTAATCCATTCCAAGCAATCATCTAAGATCAAGAAACCTTTGTTATTTACAGTAGGTTATCTTTCTAAATCAAGGTAATATTCATATTCAAGCTTTGATTCAATTTCTATAACTATAACTATCTTAATTAGAGTAAAAATCTTACTTGAACTTGTTTTTGTGTCATGATTCTATTTCAAGAACTTCTAAGCCATCAAAGATCCTTTGAAGCTCAAGTTATTTTTTCATCATTTCCAGTAGGTTTACCTACTAAACTTGAGGTAGTAATGATGTTCATAACATCATTCGATTCATATATGTATAACTATCTTATTCGAAGATTTGAACATGTAATCACTAGAACATAGTTTAGTTAATTTAAACTTGTTCGCAAACAAAAGTTAATCCTTCTAACTTGACTTTTAAAATCAACTAAACACATATTATATATCTATATGATATGCTAACTTAATGATTTAAAATCTGGAAACACGAAAAACACCGTAAAATCGGACATACGCCGTCGTAGTAACACCGCGGGCTGTTTTGGGTTAGTTAATTAAAAACTATGATAAACTTTGATTTTAAAGTTGTTCTTTTGGGAAAATGATTTTTCTTATGAACACGAAACTATATCCAAAAATCATGGTTAAACTCAAAGTAAAAGTATGTTTTTCAAAATGGTCATCAAGACGTCGTTCTTTCGACTGAAATGACTACCTTTTTATAAACGACTTGTAATCTGTATTTCTGACTATAAACTTATACTTTTTCTGTTTTTATTCATAAACTTAAATTCAATATGAAACCATAGCAACTTGAATCACTCAAAACGGATTTAAAACGAAGAAGTTATGGGTAAAACAAGATTGGATAATTTTACTTGATGTAGCTACGTGAAAATTGGTAACAAATCTATATTAATCATATCCTAGCTAACTTATATTGTATCATACATGTATTATAATATATTATGTAATCTTGGGATACCATAAACACGTATGCAAATGTTTTGACATATCATATCGACCCATGTATATATATTATTTGGAACAACCATAGACACTCTATATGCAGTAATGATTGAGTTAGCTATACAGGGTTGAGGTTGGACCAAAAATATATATACTTTGAGTTGTGATCTAGCCTGAGATGTGTATACACTGGGTCGTGGATTGATTCAAGATAATATATATCGATTTATTTCTGTACATCTAACTGTGGACGACTAATTGTAGGTTACTAACTAGGACAGCTGACTTAATAAACTTAAAACATTAAAACTTATTAAAAATATTGTAAATATATTTTGAACATACTTTGATATATATATACATATTTGTTATAGGTTCGTGAATCGACCAGTGGCCAAGTGTTACTTCCCAACGAAGTAAAAATCTATGAAAGTGAGTTATAGTCCCACTTTTAAAATCTATTATTTTTTGGGATGAGAATACATGCGATTTTATAAAAGGTTTACAAAATAGACACAAGTAATCGAAAATACTTTCTATGTTGGATTATCGAACCGAATATGCCCCTTTTTAGCTTGGTAGCCTAAGAATTAGGGAAATGACCCCTAATTGACGCGAATCCTAAAGATAGATCTATTTGGCCCAACAAGCCTCATCCGAGTTACGGATGCTTTAGTACTTCGATTTATCATATCTGATGAGAGTCCCGGAATGATGGGGATATTCTATATGCATCTTGTTAAGGTCGGTTACCAGGTGTTCAACATATGAATGATTTTTATCTCTATGCAATTTGCAAAATGTCTGATATTAGATGTGTCATAAAAATGAAATCTTGTGGTCTATTATTATGATATGATAATATGTAGATTAAACCTATAACTCACCAACAATTTTGTTGAAGTTTTAAGCATGTTTATTCTCAGGTGATTATTAAGAGCTTCCGCTGTTGCATACTAAAATAAGGACAAGATTTGGAGTCCATACGTGTATGATATTGTGTAAAAACTGCATTCAAGAAACTTATTTTGATGTAATATATTCTTATTGTAAACCATTATGTAATGGTCGTGTGTAAACGGTATATTTTAGGTTATCATTATTTGATAATCTACGTAATGCTTTTTAAACCATTATCGATAAAATAAAGGTTATGGTTGTTTTAAAAATGAATGCAAACTTTGAAAAACGTCTCATATAGAGGTCAAAACCTCGCGACAAAATCAATTAATATGGAACGTTTATAATCAATATGAACGGGACATTTCAAAATAGTTTTTAAAGCATGCATGTGTCTCACCCCAAAAGTGTAAAATAAGTATAAAGAAAGTTAAAAAGTGGGGCTAGAGATATAATCGGAGATCTCAACCTAGAAGTATGAACGGAGTATGTAATCGGAGATCTCAACCTAGAAGTATGAACGGAGTATGTAATCAAAGATCACAACCTAGAGATATAACTTTTGATTAGTTAATGTCTAACAGACATATTGTATGTTTATTAATATATAAACTATATTAACAGTGACGGTTTTCGAGAAAAGTTCCTATTTCTCAAAAGTTTCTAATTTTGGAAACCTATATGGAAAGCTTCCACTTATAGTAAGTTTCTATTTTAGGAAGTTCGGGTTATAATCCTTCACAAAGACGTTGTACAACTTTGCCGGAACTTCGTTGCTATCAATTAAGTCGGGAATGACCAGAAGTAACCAAAGACTCAGGACTCTTGACCAGAATCTAAGTCATGGCACTCGAGATCCACAAGCTACCCCCATAAATGGCAACCTAGACATCATTCACTTACGACCGTGAGTAGTGGTGAAGTTCGTATAAATCGTACGTTATTCTTTTAATTATAACCTTCACGTTATAGGTGTATACACACAACGAATTATTAATGTACTTAATAATTATATATGTGATAATATAACTTAGTGTAATTAAGGCGTTACCATATAGATAGGTTTATAAGTTATAGTAATAATATTATTATCCTTTAATTAATCAATCTTCGTTATAGAAGCTTATCATGTTTTGTACATACATATAATATAATCTTTGTACGCGTTACATACATATAGTCGTACATGTGTTACATATATATATCTATACCCGTATATGATACATACATATACATTCTTTATTCTTATATTATATGTATATGTTCATAGCTAATATATATATATATATATATATATATATATATATATATATATATATGTATATATATATATATAGGGAAGTAACCAATCGGGGGAAGCAAAAACTTTTTTTTTTCATTTTTTGAAAAAACTTTGTTCACGAACATTATAGATGATATGAAAATATGAAATTTAGTAAAGACACTTTGTGATAAATGTTTTTATTTTGGCGGAAAAACGCTCGAAGAGTAATATATAACAATTATCGTGTTTTACGAGCGTATATTGAGGTTTTAGCTATTGGGGTTTAGATATTAGGGTTTAGATATTAGGGTTTTTAGGGTTTAGATATTAGGGTTTAGAAATTTAGGGTTTAGGGTTTAGATTTAGGGTTTAGATATAGGATTTAGATTGTGTTTTTAACACGAACGGTTTAGAGTTTAGGGTTTACGGTTTTAACCCTAAACCCTAAACTCTAAACTCTAAATCGGGCTAAATTTTACTTCACAAAACATGAAAAAAAACGTTCATATTCTTCACGAACAATATTATCTTGAATGTTATTTTAGTCGATAGTTTTCCCGCCTAAATAATAACATTCATCACGAAGTGTCTCTTCTAAATGTTCATATTTTCGTGTGATCTTGATGCCGAAAAAAAATTCCAAAAAAAATGAAACATTTTTTTTTTGCTTTCCCCCGCTTCCCCCCGATTGGTTACTTCCCCATTGATCCTGCCCCTATATATATATATATATATATATATATATATATATATATATATATATATATATATATATATATATATATATATATATATATATATATATATATATATATATATATTTATATATATATATGTATATATATTTTTATATATGTATATATATATATATGTATATATATATATGTATATATATATATATGTATATATATATATATGTATATATATATATATATATATATATATATATATTATGTAAGTGTTAAATATATTTTAATCAAAAGTGATACATATAAATACATACATACTATGACCTATCAACTTTTATAATCACCTATAATATATACATATATTCATATACACAATACATATACATTCTTATCTTACTTTTCTTTATGTGTTTTATCAATTTCATAAACCTACTCATACACACACACTCATACATACACACACGTACATATACATACATACATATACATGCATGTATATATATACATATATAAACACACATATACCTACCATATATACATGTACATACGTACATATACATGCATGCATCATTATCATTATTCATTAATCAATATCACATAAAATCATAACTTTTTATTTACTAAACCTATTCAAGTTTATAATCACAATACTTAATCTTCTATCCTTAACCCTAATCTTAATTCATGCACATAAAATTCTATTCAAATTCATAACCTCTTTAATCACAATAGTTAATCATAATCTAATAACTTTTAACCTTATTCATTCTCTCAAAAATATTCATAATACTTTATCTACATAATTAACAACTTATTAATAATTCATATTCAAAATTCTTGATCATAATCCATATTCATAATCTTTTAACATTATCATTATCTTCATACACAATATTCATGATCATACTTAATCTTATTAACTAATTCATATCTTAATAATTATTCATGCATCATACATAATTAAAACATAATAACTAAAACAAATTTATAAGTATGATTAACATTAGGGCTCAGGTATACCTTAGGAGATTAAGACCAAGAAAAGATGATGAATATGAACTGAAACTGAAACTGATTTACAGCAGAAAAATGCAGCAACAATCAAGAACAAAAAGGTGGCAAAACGGGTTGTTTCTTGGGTCTCCTTGGTCATGACAGCAACAGCAGAAAACACCACAAACCAGTCAACTTTAGGGCTGTTTTTTATCACGAATAGCATAAGGGAACATGCAGCAAAAACGCAGCTACACAGGTGACCAACTAGCAGCTTTTTGGGTCTGTTTGGGTGTCAAAACCTTGTAGGAAGAAGGGCTGTTGGTGGCGGTTTTGGGACTATTTTGGTTAGCGATTAGGAGGCTTGTGATGGGTGATAAATTGCAACAGGAGAGGGGAGGTTGTTGGTGGTGTTTGAGGGTTGTTGGATGTCGACTAAAAGGAGGAAAGGGGTGAACAAAAAACTACCGAATATAAACAAGAGAATGGGAGAGTTTTGTTGAGTTGAATTTGTGATGAAGGTTATAAATGATGAAACAAGAGGTTAATGGTTCTTTTATAGGCCAAGAGTTAGAATTCTAATCATACTAGGATTATTAGGAATTACTTGGTGATCAATGATTAGGGTGGAAGTGTTAGGATTAGATTAAGATTTGTTGTTTACTTGGCATTTAAGTTCCTTTCTTTTCTTTTATTTTTTTAAAACCGTCCCACTTTTAATAATATTATTATTATTTTATTTTATTTATTTAATTCGGCCTATTTAATTATTATATATATATATATATATATATATATATATATATATATATATATATATATATATATATATATATATATATATATATATATATATATATATATATATATATATATATATATTTTAAATGTTACTTTCATTTAAAATACATTTAATCATTTTACATTATTTGTCCAATGTCTTTTATTAAATTTTATTTAGTTCTCACTAGTTTTAATCTATATAAATTGTCACATTTAAATTATTACATATTGTTATATATATAAAAATATCACATAATACATAAACTTATATTAACAGGGAATATTGATCAAAATTTACTATTTAATCAAAGTGTTGTTAAATAAAGTTTACGAGCACATAAAGTCTTAACAGTAAAATAGTATAAACAGAAATGGAAAAATGAGGGTCGTCATACCTTTTCGGAGTATGACCTGATCGAGCTCAAGCCAGTAGACATGTTATATGTTTACAACTGGTTGAGAAACAAAATTAGAAAGACTTGGGTAATTGAAACAGCAATTGAGAGGATAAGAAGGTTCATGAATGAAAGAATCAAGCTGTGACGCCCCGTACAAAATCAACGTGTACGGATCATCAACAACAGGATTATTACACGGTTACAACACTATATGCTGTTTAAAAACAAGTTTTGCATTCATGAAAAGACAACGTTTTTACCAACGTCAATTATTTTACAACAAGTAACATCTTTACCAATGTCAAATGTTTTACAAAAGGTAACGTCTTTACCAACGTCAAATGTTTTACAAAAGATAACGTGCTTCTATGAATAGAAAGCATTAACATAAGTACGTGACACAAAGGTCATTACAAAACCATTGTTCAAAAGTAACATAAGTTGTGAATGCAAAGTAAAAGTTCCATGATTGAGACATCTCTAAACATAGCGAGTCTGTAACATAGCGAGTCTGTAACAGCAAGTCTATAGCACCATGACTATAACAGTAAGTCTAACAGCGGAAGTAACAACGTCTAAGCACCTGAGAAATACATGCTTCAAAATGTCAACACGAATGTTAGTGAGCTATAGTTTGATTGTAAACAACAATGTAATGTAGACCTCGAGATTTCGTATTCAAAACAGTATCTCAAATCTGTATGATAAAGTATATGCTTATCCGTGGGCACTCGGTAACTAACTTAACGTAAAATAATATATCACCCCCTAAAAGTACACTTGGAAAGTGCGTATATTTTCAAAGTATTAAACACCCGTTAAATGCTAGCACGACTAGCCCAAGTGGGGATGTCAAACCCTATGGATCCATATCTAAGATTCACGCTCACCGGTTCATAAACCAATGACTAAACGTTACCGAGCTAAGGGGAAAATTTGTGCCATTATGTCAACCACACATATATAAAGTTTAAGTACTCGTGTCTAGTATGTAAAACATAAAAAGCGCATGTATTCTCAGTCCTAAAAATAGTTAAAGTAAAAGGGGAGCAATAACTCACAGTGAAAAATGCGGTAAAAGTCGATATGAAAAGTATGCAAGTAGTAAGTCGGTCCGAAAGGTCCTCAAAATAAGTCAAAGGACTAAGTTAATATATTGTCCTAAAAAGTTTAAAAGTAAATAAGTTAAGTCTTAAGTATCATCACTCCAACAAATCGGAGACCTGTACTTTCTACCATAAAGTGCTTCAAACGGTGCCATCTCAATGCTTGAATGGTAGCTGTTGTTGTAGGAAAATTCTACTAACGGTAGGTGTCGATCCCAACTATTTCTGAAATCGATAACACATGCTCGTTGCATGTCTTCAAGGGTCTGTATCGTCCTTTCACTTTTCCCATCAGTTTGTGGATGATAAGCAGTACTCATGTCTAGACGAGTCCTCAATGCTTGTTGCAATGTCTGCTAAAATCTTGAAACAAATCTGTCATCCCTATCTGAGATAATAGAGACTGGTATTCCATGTCTGGAGACAACTTCCTTCAAGTATAATCGCGCCAACTTCTCCATTTTATCATCATCTCTCATTGGTAGAAAGTGTGCTGACTTGGTAAGATGATCGACTATTACCCAAATTGTATCATAACCACTTGCGGTCCTTGGCAATTTAGTAATGAAATCCATGGTAATGTTTTCTCATTTCCATTCCAGAATTTTAGGTTGTTGAAGTAGACCTGATGGTTTCTGATGTTCATCTTTGACCTTAGAACACGTCAAACATTCTTCTACGTATTTAGCAATATCGGCTTTCATACCCGGCCACCAAAAGTGTTTCTTGAGATCTTTGTACATCTTCCCCGCTCCGAGATGTATTGAATATCGGGTTTTATGTGCTTCCTTAAGTACCTTTTCTCTCACATCTCCAAACTTTCGTACCCAAATTCTTTCAGCCCTATACCGGGTTCCGTCTTCCCAAATATTAAGATGTTTCTCCGATCCTTTGGGTATTTCATTCTTCAACTTTCCTTCTTTTACAACTCCCTGATGCGCCTCCTTTATTTGAGTAGTAAGGTTAGTACGAATAATTATATTCATAGCATTTACCCGCATAGGTTTTCTGTCCTTTCTACTCAAAGAGTCGGCTACCACATTCGCCTTCCCCGGGTGGTAACGAATCTCAAAGTCGTAATCATTCAATAATTCAATCCACCTACGCTGCCTCATGTTCAGTTGTTTCTGATTAAATATGTGTTGGAGACTTTTGTGGTCGGTATATATAATACTTTTGACCCCATATAAGTAGTGCCTCCAAGTCTTTAATGCAAAAACAACAGCGCTTAATTCCAAATCGTGTGTCGTATAATTTTGCTCGTGAATCTTCAATTGTCTAGAATAAGCCATTACTTTCGTTCGTTGCATTAATACACAACTAAGACCTTGCTTTGAGGTTTCACAATATATCACAAAATTATCATTCCCTTCAGGCAATGACAATATAGGTGCCGTAGTTAACTTTTTCTTCAAAAATTGAAACGCTTTCTCCTGCTCATCCTTCCATTCAAATTTCTTCCCTTTATGCGTTAATGCAGTCAAGGGTTTTGCTATTTTGGAAAAATCTTGGATGAATCTTCTGTAGTAACCAGCCAATCCTAAAAATTGACGTATATGCTTCAGAGTTTTCGGGGTTTCCCACTTTTCAATGGTTTCGATCTTTTCCGGATCTACCTGAATACCTTCTTTGTTCACTATGTGACTGAGGAATTGAACTTCTTCCAACCAAAATGCACACTTTGAAAATTTGGCGTACAGTTTTTCTTTCATCAACAACTCTAGCACTTTTCTCAAATGTTCTTCGTGCTCTTGATCATTCTTTGAGTAAATAAGTATGTCATCGATAAAAACAATGACAAACTTGTCACGGTATGGTCTACACACTCAGTTCATGAGGTCCATGAACACAGCTGGTGCGTTAGTCAACCCAAACGGCATAACCATAAACTTGTAATGACCATAACGCGTTCTGAAAGCAGTCTTCATAATATCATCCTCCTTCACTCACATCTGATGATACCCAGAACGTAAATCAATCTTCGAATACACTGACGAGCCTTGTAGTTGATCAAATAAGTCGTCGATTCTTGGTAGTGGATAACGATTCTTGATGGTAAGTTTGTTCAACTCTCGGTAGTCGATACACAACCTGAATGTAACCATCCTTCTTTTTGACAAACAAAACAGGAGCTCCCCATGGTGATGTACTTAGTCGTATAAAACCACGCTCTAAAAGTTCTTGTAGTTGGCTTTGGAGTTCTTTCATTTCACTGGGTGCGAGTCTATATGGAGCACGAGCTATTGGTGCAGCTCCTGGTACGAGATCTATTTAAAATTCAACAGATCGATGTGGAGGTAGTCCTGGTAATTCTTTTGGAAAAACATCGAGAAATTCTTTTGCGACGGAAACATCATTGATGTTCTTTTCTTCGGGTTTGACTTCTTCGATGTGTGCTAGAACGGCGTAGCAACCTTTTCTTATTAGTTTTTGCACCTTCAAATTACTAATAAGATTTAGCTTCGCTTTGCTCTTTTCTCCGTACACCATTATATGTTTTCCTTTTTCTCGTACAATGTGAATTGCATTTTTGTAACATACGATTTCCGCTCTCTCCTTTTTCAACCAGTACATGCAGATTATCACATCAAAACTCTCTAACTCTACTGGTATGAAATCGATCTTAAACATTTCACTAACTAGTTTAATTTCTCGATTCCGACATATTTTATCTGCCGAAATTAATTTACCGTTTGCTAATTCGAGTAAAAATTTATTATTCATAGGCGTCAATGGACCACTTAATTTAGCACAAAAATCTCTACTCATATAACTTCTATCCGCACCTGAATCAAATAAAACATAAGAAGGTTTTTCATCGATAAGAAACGTACCTGTAACAATATCCGGGTCTTCCTGTGCTTCTTCCGCATTACTGTTAAAAACTCTCCCACGGCTTTGCCTAATATTATTTCCCTGGTTTGGACACGAAATTTTGTAGTGGCCCTTCTTCCCGCATCCATAACAAATAATGTGGGCATTACTTATTTCTTTACCCGATGGTCCATAAATTTCACACTTCGTTGCATCATGACCCTTTCTATTACATTTAGTACATTTTGCTGGACAAAAAGTAGTTGGATGGTACCCTTCACACCTTAGACACGGAATTTTCTGATTTTGATTACCAGTGTTGTTATTGAGATTGTTGTTGGGATTTTTGTTGTTGCGGTTGGTATTGTTGTTGGGATGATTGTGTAGTTGTTGTTGTTGAAATGGTTTTTGTTGCGTTTGTTGTTGCGAAAAATGGTGCGATTGTGGTTGTGATTATGGTGTTGATTGTTGAAATTGTGACTCTTGTCACTAGGTTCTTCCCACTTTCTCTTGACTTGTTTCATTTTGGCCTCCTCGGCTGCCTGCTCTTTAATCCTTCCCTCGATTTGGTTTATAAGTTTGTGAGCCATTCGGCTTGCCTTTTGCATTGAAGTGGGCGCGCTTGCACTCACATCCTCCTGAATTCTCTCTGGTAACCGATTTACAAACGCATCGATCTGCTCTTCTTCATCTTCAAACACTCTTGAGCACAATAAACACAACTCGGTGAATTGTCGTTCGTATGTGGTGATATCGAATCCCTTCTTTCGTAATTCTCTAAGCTCTGTCTTGAGCTTATTGACTTCGTTTTTGGGACGGTATTGCTCGTTCATCAAGTGTTTGAATGCTGACCACGGTAGTGCATAAGCAACATCTTGTCCCACTTGTTCGAGATAGGTATTCCACCATGTTAACGCAGTACCTGTGAAGGTATGCGTGGCGTACTTTACCTTATCTTCCTCAGCACATTTTCTTATAGCAAACACAGATTCGACCTTTTCGTTCCATCGTTTCATTCCGACTGGTCCTTCAGTTCCATCGAATTCCAGAGGTTTACAGGAAGTTAAAGCCTTGTAGGAGCATCCTACACAGTTTCCTGTGGAATTAACTCCACTGCTAGACCCTGAGGTATTGTTGTTTTGCATTGCAGCCTATACTGCGGCTTTATTTGCTGCAAAGAAAGCACGGAAGTCTTCCTCACTCATGTTCAAGTTCTGCCGAGTAGTCGGTGCCATTTCCTTCAAAAATAGCCAAAAGAATTAAGTTAATCATATAAAATATTAACAGTAGTCAATAGTATTCCGTAGCATAATATGAACTCATTTATAAAAGCTTTTTCTTCATATTAGCATTTTATAAGTTTTAATTCGGGTAATACCTACCCGTTAAGTTCATACTTAGTAGTTATCATACAATTCAACTATTACAATTCTATATGAAAAACTGATTATAATAATATTTCACATTCAAACTTTTATACAATATTTTGCAAACTTACAATACCGCTATTTTACATATAGCATGAAATATAGCACATAAAAACTTTGATACAAAACAGTTGCAAAGACAATTCTAGTTAATACGCAAGTCGTTCAACAAAGGCAATAAAGACACGTAATTCAGACGTCCAGAAACAAGTCATGCATTCTGGTTTTACTAAGACTACTTCCCATCCTTGGTCTTGTGGAACATAACCGTTGTGACCGTTGACAAGACAGCATGTTGTAATGTCGTCAAAGGGACGAGGGTTTCGTAATGTCCAACAGCCCCGTAATAATCTAAAAACCTTGTTTCTCGCTCCAACTACTGAATCTGTCACTTGTGGAAAGGTTTTATTTAAAAGTTGTAATCTGATGTTCTTTTTCTCACTTTGGTGAGAAGCGAACATCACTAACCCGTAAGCATAACATGCTTCCTTATGTTGCATGTTAGCAGCTCTTTCTAACTCACGAAATCCTATGTTGGGATATGTTGAGTCAAAATAAGTTCTTAACCCGTAGCGTAAAATTGCATTTGGGTTCCCCGCACTTAACGCTTTAAAGAAAACACGGCGTAACTTACGGTCTCCACAATGTGATATACCCCACCTATCAAAGGAAAGCCTTTTATAAACTAAGGCATTTCTAGAAAGTCTTTCAAATGTTTGACAAGTTAATTTCGCCATAACTAATTGTGCTAATGAATTCTGACCGACTCTAGACAAGATTTCATCAATCATATCCTCTGGTAGGTCTTCTAAAATATTCGGTTGTCTACCCTTAACGTCCATTTTGTGTTTTTATACTGTAAAATAGACAAGAATTAGATTCGTAAAAGATAATTAACAAACAATACAAGCAATTTTTACATAGAACATAAAAGTACAAGCACACTACAATACATATAAAACACAACATGATTATAACTCTCTAATCTAAATCACTGGTTTCTTCTTCTTCGAACTTGGTTCGTTTTCCTAATTTTCTAGGGATATATAGTGTTCCTCTAATACGAGTCGTCGTTTTCCACAATGGTTTAGAAAAATCTGGTGGTTTAGAGGTTCCCGAGTTATTGTTACAATTTAGGAAATACGGATGTTGTCGATACATATAAAGTTCATCGGGGTTGGAATCAGGTTTCTCTATTTTTATACCTTTTCCCTTATTATTTTATTTTGCTTTATTAAATTGGGTCGAGGTAATTTCTATAACATAATCGAAAATTGGTAATCTTCCCAAAATTTTGCTTCCTTGGCGAAAACAACATTGACCATTATTAACTTTGGTCCATTGGTTGAGGATTTTCTTTTATTTATCTGTTTTTCTGTGGTTCCTAATATTTCCTCCTCCGGAACCACTTCTTCCAGTTCCTCTTCTTCCGGTTCCTCTTCTTCCGGTTCCTCTTCTTTCGGTTCCTCTTCGGGAATTTGTGAATCTTCCCAAAATATATTCGACTCTTCATTATTATTAGGTGAGTCGATGGGATTTGTACTAGAGGTAGACATCTATCACACATAATATTTACAAGTTAATAATATATAGTTTCCAACAAAAAATGTTAAGCATCGTTTTTGAAGAAAAACACGGTCGAAGTTCAGACTCACTAATGCATCCTAACAAACTCGGTAAGACACACGAATGCAAAAATTCTGGTTCTCTAAGACCAACGCTCGGATAGCAACTGAAATGTCACGATCATATTGATTATAAACGTTCCATATTAATTGATTTCGTCGCGAGGTTTTGACCTCTATATGAGGCATTTTTCAAAGTCTGCATTCATTTTTAAAACAACCATTACCTTTATTTTATAGATAATGGTTTAAAAAGCATTATGTAGATTATCAAATAATGATAACCTAAAATATACCGTTTACACACGACCATTACATAATGGTTTACAATAAGAATATATTACATCAAAATAAGTTTCTTGCATGCAGTTTTTACACAATATCATACACGTATGGACTCCAAATCTTGTCCTTATTTTAGTATTCAATAGCGGAAGCTCTTAATAATCACCTGAGAATAAACATGCTTAAAACGTCAACAAAATTGTTGGTGAGTTATAGGTTTAATCTACATATTATCAAATCATAATAATAGACCACAAGATTTCATTTTTATAACACATCTCATATCAGGCATTTCGCAAACTGCATAGAGATAAAAATCATTCTTATGTTGAAACCTGGTAACCGACCTTAACAAGATGCATATAGAATATCCCCATCATTCTGGGACTCTCATCGGATATGATAAATCGAAGTACTAAAGCATCCGTAACTCGGATAAGGCTTGTTGGGCCAAATAGATCTATCTTTAGGATTCGCCTCATTTAGGGGCCATTTCCCTAATTCTTAGGCTACCAAGCTAAAAAGGGGCATACTCGGTTCGATAATCCAACATAGAAAGTATTTTCGATTACTTGTGTCTATTTTGTAAAACATTTATAAAATCGCATGTATTCTCATCCCAAAAAAAATAATAGATTTTAAAAGTGGGACTATAACTCACTTTCACAGATTTTTACTTCGTCGGGAAGTAAGACTTGGCCACTGGTCGACTCACGAAAGTATAAAAAATATGTATATATATATCAAAGTATGTTCAAAATATATTTACAACATTTTTAATACATTTTAATGTTTTAAGTTTATTAAGTCAGCTGTCCTCGTTAGTAACCTACAATTAGTTGTCCACAGTTAGATGTACATAAGTAAATCGATATATATTATCTTGAATCAATCCACGACCCAGTGTATACACGTCTTAGGCTAGATCACAACTCAAAGTATATATATTTTTGGAATCAACTTCAACCCTGTATAGCTAACTCAATCATTACTGCATATAGAGTGTCTATGGTTGTTCCAAATAATATATATACATGGGTTGATATGATATGTCAAAACATTTGCATACGTGTCTATGATATCCCAAGATTACATAATATATTAGAATACATGTATGATACAATATAAGTTAGCTAGGATATGATTAATATAGATTTGTTACCAATTTTCACGTAGCAACATCAAGTAAAATTATCCAATCTTGTTTTACACATAACTTCTTCGTTTTAAATCCGTTTTGAGTGATTCAAGTTTCTATGGTTTCATATTGAACTTAAGTTTATTAATAAAAACAGAAAAAGTAAAAGTTTATAGTCAAAAATACATATTACAAGTTGTTTTTGTAAAGGTAGTCATTTAAGTCGAAAGAACGACGTCTTGATGACCATTTTGAAAAACATACTTTCACCTCGATTTGGTTTATAAGTTTGTGAGCCATTCGGCTTGCCTTTTGCATTGAAATGGGCGCGCTTGCACTCACATCCTCCTGAATTCTCTCTGGTAACTCCTTTACAAACGCATCGATCTGCTCTTCTTCATCTTCAAACACTCTTGAGCACAATAAACACAACTCAGTGAATTGTCGTTCGTATGTGGTGATATCGAATCCCTTCTTTTGTAATTCTCTAAGCTCTGTCTTGAGCTTATTGACTTCGTTTTTGGGACGGTACTGCTCGTTAATCAAGTGTTTGAATGCTGACCACGGTAGTGCATAAGCAACATCTTGTCCCACTTGTTCGAGATAGGTATTCCACCATGTTAACGCAGTACCTGTGAAGGTATGCGTGGCGTACTTTACCTTATCTTCCTCAGCACATTTTCTTATAGCAAACACAGATTCGACCTTTTCGTTCCATCGTTTCATTCCGACTGGTCCTTCAGTTCCATCGAATTCCAGAGGTTTACAGGAAGTGAAAGCCTTGTAGGAGCATCCTACACGGTTTCCTGTGGAATTAACTCCACTGCTAGACCCTGAGGTATTGTTGTTTTGCATTGCAGCCTATACTGCGGCTATATTTGCTGCAAAGAAAGCACGTAAGTCTTCCTCACTCATGTTCAAGTTATGCCGAGTAGTCGGTGCCATTTCCTTCAAAAATAGCCAAAAGAATTAAGTTAATCATATAAAATATTAAGAGTAGTCAATAGTATTCCGTAGCATAATATGAACTCATTTATAAAAGCTTTTTCTTCATATTAGCATTTTATAAGTTTTAATTCTTGTAATACCTACCCGTTAAGTTCATACTTAGTAGTTATCATACAATTCAACTACTACAATTCTATATGAAAAATTGATTATAATAATATTTCACATTCAAACTTTTATACAATATTTTGCAAACTTACAATACCGCTATTTTACATATAGCATGAAATATAGCACATAAAAACTTTGATACAAAACAGTTGCGAAGACAATTCTAGTTAATACGCAAGTCGTTCAACAAAGGCAATAAAGACACGTAATTCGGACGTCCAGAAACAAGTCATGCATTCTGGTTTTACTAAGACTACTTCCCATCCTTGGTCTTGTGGAACATAACCGTTGTGACCGTTGACAAGACAGCATGTTGTAATGTCGTCAAAGGGACGAGGGTTTCGTAATGTCCAACAGCCCCGTAATAATCTAAAAACCTTGTTTCTCGCTCCAACTACTGAATCTGTCACTTGTGGAAAGGTTTTATTTAAAAGTTGTAATCTGATGTTCTTTTTCTCACTTTGGTGAGAAGCGAACATCACTAACCCGTAAGCATAACATGCTTCCTTATGTTGCATGTTAGCAGCTCTTTCTAACTCACGAAATCCTATGTTGGGATATGTTGAGTCAAAATAGGTTCTTAACCCGTAGCGTAAAATTGCATTTGGGTTCCCCGCACTTAACGCTTTAAAGAAAACACGGCGTAACTTACGGTCTCCACAATGTGATATACCCCACCTATCAAAGGAAAGCCTTTTATAAACTAAGGCATTTCTAGAAAGTCTTTCAAATGTTTGACAAGTTAATTTTGCCATAACTAATTGTGCTAATGAATTCTGACCGACTCTAGACAAGATTTCATCAATCATATCCTCTGGTAGGTCTTCTAAAATATTCGGTTGTCTACCCTTAACGTCCATTTTGTGTTTTTATACTGTAAAATAGACAAGAATTAGATTCGTAAAAGATAATTAACAAACAATACAAGCAATTTTTACATAGAACATAAAAGTACAAGCACACTACAATACATATAAAACACAACATGATTATAACTCTCTAATCTAAATCACTGGTTTCTTCTTCTTCGAACTTGGTTCATTTTCCTAATTTTCTAGGGATATATAGTGTTCCTCTAATACGAGTCGTCGTTTTCCACAATGGTTTAGAAAAATCTGGTGGTTTAGAGGTTCCCGAGTTATTGTTACAATTTAGGAAATACGGATGTTGTCGATACATATAAAGTTCATCGGGGTTGGAATCAGGTTTCTCTATTTTTATACCTTTTCCCTTATTATTTTATTTTGCTTTATTAAATTGGGTCGAGGTAATTTCTATAACATAATCGAAAATTGGTAATCTTCCCAAAATTTTGCTTCCTTGGCGAAAACAACATTGACCATTATTAACTTTGGTCCATTGGTTGAGGATTTTCTTTTATTTATCTATTTTTCTGTGGTTCCTAATATTTCCTCCTCCGGAACCACTTCTTCCAGTTCCTCTTCTTCCGGTTCCTCTTCTTCCGGTTCCTCTTCTTTCGGTTCCTCTTCGGGAATTTGTGAATCTTCCCAAAATATATTCGACTCTTCATTATTATTAGGTGAGTCGATGGGATTTGTACTAGAGGTAGACATCTATCACACATAATATTTACAAGTTAATAATATATAGTTTCCAACAAAAAATGTTAAGCATCGTTTTTGAAGAAAAACACGGTCGAAGTTCAGACTCACTAATGCATCCTAACAAACTCGGTAAGACACACGAATGCAAAAATTCTGGTTCTCTAAGACCAACGCTCGGATAGCAACTGAAATGTCACGTTCATATTGATTATAAACGTTCCATATTAATTGATTTCGTCGCGAGGTTTTGACCTCTATATGAGGCATTTTTCAAAGTCTGCATTCATTTTTAAAACAACCATTACCTTTATTTTATAGATAATGGTTTAAAAAGCATTATGTAGATTATCAAATAATGATAACCTAAAATATACCGTTTACACACGACCATTACATAATGGTTTACAATAAGAATATATTACATCAAAATAAGTTTCTTGCATGAAGTTTTTACACAATATCATACACGTATGGACTCCAAATCTTGTCCTTATTTTAGTATTTAATAGCGGAAGCTCTTAATAATCACCTGAGAATAAACATGCTTAAAATGTCAACAAAATTGTTGGTGAGTTATAGGTTTAATCTACATATTATCAAATCATAATAATAGACCACAAGATTTCATTTTTATAACACATCTCATATCAGGCATTTCGCAAACTGCATAGAGATAAAAATCATTCTTATGTTGAAACCTGGTAACCGACCTTAACAAGATGCATATAGAATATCCCCATCATTCTGGGACTCTCATCGGATATGATAAATCGAAGTACTAAAGCATCCGTAACTCGGATAAGGCTTGTTGGGCCAAATAGATCTATCTTTAGGATTCGCCTCAATTAGGGGCCATTTCCCTAATTCTTAGGCTACCAAGCTAAAAAGGGGCATACTCGGTTCGATAATCCAACATAGAAAGTATTTTCGATTACTTGTGTCTATTTTGTAAAACATTTATAAAATCGCATGTATTCTCATCCCAAAAAAAATAATAGATTTTAAAAGTGGGACTATAACTCACTTTCACAGATTTTTACTTCGTCGGGAAGTAAGACTTGGCCACTGGTCGACTCACGAAAGTATAAAAAATATGTATATATATATCAAAGTATGTTCAAAATATATTTACAACATTTTTAATACATTTTAATGTTTTAAGTTTATTAAGTCAGCTGTCCTCGTTAGTAACCTACAACTAGTTGTCCACAGTTAGATGTACATAAGTAAATCGATATATATTATCTTGAATCAATCCACGACCCAGTGTATACACGTCTTAGGCTAGATCACAACTCAAAGTATATATATTTTTGGAATCAACCTCAACCCTGTATAGCTAACTCAATCATTACTGCATATAGAGTGTCTATGGTTGTTCCAAATAATATATATACATGGGTTGATATGATATGTCAAAACATTTCCATACGTGTCTATGATATCCCAAGATTACATAATATATTAGAATACATGTATGATACAATATAAGTTAGCTAGGATATGATTAATATAGATTTGTTACCAATTTTCACGTAGCAACATCAAGTAAAATTATCCAATCTTGTTTTACACATAACTTCTTCGTTTTAAATCCGTTTTGAGTGATTCAAGTTTCTATGGTTTCATATTGAACTTAAGTTTATTAATAAAAACAGAAAAAGTAAAAGTTTATAGTCAAAAATACATATTACAAGTTGTTTTTGTAAAGGTAGTCATTTAAGTCGAAAGAACGACGTCTTGATGACCATTTTGAAAAACATACTTTCACCTCGATTTGGTTTATAAGTTTGTGAGCCATTCGGCTTGCCTTTTGCATTGAAGTGGGCGCGCTTGCACTCACATCCTCCTGAATTCTCTCTGGTAACTCCTTTACAAACGCATCGATCTGCTCTTCTTCATCTTCAAACACTCTTGAGCACAATAAACACAACTCGGTGAATTGTCGTTCGTATGTGGTGATATCGAATCCCTTCTTTCGTAATTCTCTAAGCTCTGTCTTGAGCTTATTGACTTCGTTTTTGGGACGGTACTGCTCGTTAATCAAGTGTTTGAATGCTGACCACGGTAGTGCATAAGCAACATCTTGTCCCACTTGTTCGAGATAGGTATTCCACCATGTTAACGCAGTACCTGTGAAGGTATGCGTGGCGTACTTTACCTTATCTTCCTCAGCACATTTTCTTATAGCAAACACAGATTCGACCTTTTCGTTCCATCGTTTCATTCCGACTGGTCCTTCAGTTCCATCGAATTCCAGAGGTTTACAGGAAGTGAAAGCCTTGTAGGAGCATCCTACACGGTTTCCTGTGGAATTAACTCCACTGCTAGACCCTGAGGTATTGTTGTTTTGCATTGCAGCCTATACTGCGGCTACATTTGCTGCAAAGAAAGCACGGAAGTCTTCCTCACTCATGTTCAAGTTCTGCCGAGTAGTCGGTGCCATTTCCTTCAAAAATAGCCAAAAGAATTAAGTTAATCATATAAAATATTAAGAGTAGTCAATAGTATTCCGTAGCATAATATGAACTCATTTATAAAAGCTTTTTCTTCATATTAGCATTTTATAAGTTTTAATTCTTGTAATACCTACCCGTTAAGTTCATACTTAGTAGTTATCATACAATTCAACTACTACAATTCTATATGAAAAACTGATTATAATAATATTTCACATTCAAACTTTTATACAATATTTTGCAAACTTACAATACCGCTATTTTACATATAGCATGAAATATAGCACATAAAAACTTTGATACAAAACAGTTGCGAAGACAATTCTAGTTAATACGCAAGTCGTTCAACAAAGGCAATAAAGACACGTAATTCAGACGTCCAGAAACAAGTCATGCATTCTGGTTTTACTAAGACTACTTCCCATCCTTGGTCTTGTGGAACATAACCGTTGTGACCGTTGACAAGACAGCATGTTGTAATGTCGTCAAAGGGACGAGGGTTTCGTAATGTCCAACAGCCCCGTAATAATCTAAAAACCTTGTTTCTCGCTCCAACTACTGAATCTGTCACTTGTGGAAAGGTTTTATTTAAAAGTTGTAATCTGATGTTCTTTTTCTCACTTTGGTGAGAAGCGAACATCACTAACCCGTAAGCATAACATGCTTCCTTATGTTGCATGTTAGCAGCTCTTTCTAACTCACGAAATCCTATGTTGGGATATGTTGAGTCAAAATAGGTTCTTAACCCGTAGCGTAAAATTGCATTTGGGTTCCCCGCACTTAATGCTTTAAAGAAAACACGGCGTAACTTACGGTCTCCACAATGTGATATACCCCACCTATCAAAGGAAAGCCTTTTATAAACTAAGGCATTTCTAGAAAGTCTTTCAAATGTTTGACAAGTTAATTTCGCCATAACTAATTGTGCTAATGAATTCTGACCGACTCTAGACAAGATTTCATCAATCATATCCTCTGGTAGGTCTTCTAAAATATTCGGTTGTCTACCCTTAACATCCATTTTGTGTTTTTATACTGTAAAATAGACAAGAATTAGATTCGTAAAAGATAATTAACAAACAATACAAGCAATTTTTACATAGAACATAAAAGTACAAGCACACTACAATACATATAAAACACAACATGATTATAACCCTCTAATCTGAATCACTGGTTTCTTCTTCTTCGAACTTGGTTCGTTTTCCTAATTTTCTAGGGATATATAGTGTTCCTCTAATACGAGTCGTCGTTTTCCACAATGGTTTAGAAAAATCTGGTGGTTTAGAGGTTCCCGAGTTATTGTTACAATTTAGGAAATAAGGATGTTGCCGATACATATAAAGTTCATCGGGGTTGGAATCAGGTTTCTCTATTTTTATACCTTTTCCCTTATTATTTTATGTTGCTTTATTAAATTGGGTCGAGGTAATTTCTATAACATAATCGAAAATTGGTAATCTTCCCAAAATTTTGCTTCCTTGGCGAAAACAACATTGACCATTATTAACTTTGGTCCATTGGTTGAGGATTTTCTTTTATTTATCTGTTTTTATGTGGTTCCTAATATTTCCTCCTCCGGAACCTCTTCTTCCAGTTCCTCTTCTTCCGGTTCCTCTTCTTCCGGTTCCTCTTCTTTCGGTTCCTCTTCGGGAATTTGTGAATCTTCCCAAAATATATTCGACTCTTCATTATTATTAGGTGAGTCGATGGGATTTGTACTAGAGGTAGACATCTATCACACATAATATTTACAAGTTAATAATATATAGTTTCCAACAAAAAATGTTAAGCATCGTTTTTGAAGAAAAACACGGTCGAAGTTCAGACTCACTAATGCATCCTAACAAACTCGGTAAGACACACGAATGCAAAAATTCTGGTTCTCTAAGACCAACGCTCGGATAGCAACTGAAATGTCACGTTCATATTGATTATAAACGTTCCATATTAATTGATTTCGTCGCGAGGTTTTGACCTCTATATGAGGCATTTTTCAAAGTCTGCATTCATTTTTAAAACAACCATTACCTTTATTTTATAGATAATGGTTTAAAAAGCATTATGTAGATTATCAAATAATGATAACCTAAAATATACCGTTTACACACGACCATTACATAATGGTTTACAATAAGAATATATTACATCAAAATAAGTTTCTTGCATGCAGTTTTTACACAATATCATACACGTATGGACTCCAAATCTTGTCCTTATTTTAGTATTCAATAGCGGAAGCTCTTAATAATCACCTGAGAATAAACATGCTTAAAACGTCAACAAAATTGTTAGTGAGTTATAGGTTTAATCTACATATTATCAAATCATAATAATAGACCACAAGATTTCATTTTTATAACACATCTCATATCAGGCATTTCGCAAACTTCATAGAGATAAAAATCATTCTTATGTTGAAACCTGGTAACCGACCTTAACAAGATGCATATAGAATATCCCCATCATTCTGGGACTCTCATCGGATATGATAAATCGAAGTACTAAAGCATCCGTAACTCGGATAAGGCTTGTTGGGCCAAATAGATCTATCTTTAGGATTCGCCTCAATTAGGGGCCATTTCCCTAATTCTTAGGCTACCAAGCTAAAAAGGGGCATACTCGGTTCGATAATCCAACATAGAAAGTATTTTTGATTACTTGTGTCTATTTTGTAAAAAATTTATAAAATCGCATGTATTCTCATCCCAAAAAAAATAATAGATTTTAAAAGTGGGACTATAACTCACTTTCACAGATTTTTACTTCGTCGGGAAGTAAGACTTGGCCACTGGTCGACTCACGAAAGTATAAAAAATATGTATATATATATCAAAGTATGTTCAAAATATATTTACAACATTTTTAATACATTTTAATGTTTTAAGTTTATTAAGTCAGCTGTCCTCGTTAGTAACCTACAACTAGTTGTCCACAGTTAGATGTACATAAGTAAATCGATATATATTATCTTGAATCAATCCACGACCCAGTGTATACACGTCTTAGGCTAGATCACAACTCAAAGTATATATATTTTTGGAATCAACCTCAACCCTGTATAGCTAACTCAATCATTACTGCATATAGAGTGTCTATGGTTGTTCCAAATAATATATATACATGGGTCGATATGATATGTCAAAACATTTGCATACGTGTCTATGATATCCCAAGATTACATAATATATTAGAATACATGTATGATACAATATAAGTTAGCTAGGATATGATTAATATAGATTTGTTACCAATTTTCACGTAGCAACATCAAGTAAAATTATCCAATCTTGTTTTACACATAACTTCTTCGTTTTAAATCCGTTTTGAGTGATTCAAGTTTCTATGGTTTCATATTGAACTTAAGTTTATTAATAAAAACAGAAAAAGTAAAAGTTTATAGTCAAAAATACATATTACAAGTTGTTTTTGTAAAGGTAGTCATTTCAGTCGAAAGAACGACGTCTTGATGACCATTTTGAAAAACATATTTTCACTTTGAGTTTAACCATGATTTTTGGATATAGTTTCATGTTCATATGAAAAATCATTTTCCCAGAAGAAAAACTTTTAAATCAAAGTTTATCAAAGTTTTTAATTAACTAACCCAAAACAGCCCGCGGTGTTACTACGACGGCATATGTTCGATTTTACGGTGTTTTTCTTGTTTCCAGATTTTAAATCATTAAGTTAGCATATCATATAGATTTAGAACATGTGTTTAGTTGATTTTAAAAGTTAAGTTAGAAGGATTAAATTTTGTTTGCGAACAATTTTAGAATTAACTAAACTATGTTGTAGTGATTACATGTTCAAATCTTCGAATAAGATAGTTATACATATATGAATCGAATGATGTTATGAACATCATTACTACCTCAAGTTTAGTAGGTAAACCTACTGGAAATGATGAAAAAATAACTTGAGCTTCAAAGGATCTTTGATGGCTTGGAAGTTCTTGAAATAGAATCATGGCACAAAAACAAGTTCAAGTAAGATTATTACTCGAATTAAGATAGTTATAGTTATAGAAATTGAATCAAAGCTTGAATATGAATATTACCTTGATTTTGAAAGATAACCTACTGTAAATAATAAAGGTTTCTTGATCTTAAATGATTGCTTGGAATGGATTAGGAAACTTGGAAGTAAACTTGTAAACTTGGAAGTGTACTTGATGTGTTCTTGAGTAATTATTTTTATGATGATTATAGGTAATAACCAAAGCTTGTATTTGATGATTTTTGCTGAGAAAATAGTAACTTAGACGTTCATGGAAGAGTGTGTGTGTTTTGAAAGAGAATTGGGAAGAAAATTGGAAGTGAAATGGAGTAGGTGGTGAGTGGTGAAGGTGAGTGGGGTTAAAAGGAGTTCTTGTTTTTGTTTCCTTGCTCATAAGTCATGCTAGTTGTCTAATTATTGGTTCCACATGTTTGTTGACTATCTAGGGCTTCTAAGAGCTGAATTATTATGTGTATATACCAATAGTATATACGTCTAGGAGCTGGGTATTGTACGAGTACGAATACGGTTGCATACGAGTAGAATTGTTGATGAAATTGAACGAGAATGTAATTGTAAGCATTTTTGTTAAATAGAAGTACTTTGATATGTGTCTTGAAGTCTTCCAAAAGTGTATTATTACAACATAATACACTACATGTATATACATTTAACTGAGTCGTTAAGTCATCGTTAGTCGTTACATGTAAGTGTTGTTTTGAAACCTTTAAGTTAACGATCTTGTTAAATGTTGTTAACCCATTGTTTATAATATCTAATGAGATGTTAAATTATTACATTATCGTGATATTATGATGTATTAATATATCTTAATATGATATATATACATTTAAATGTCGTTACAACGATAATCGTTACATATATGACTCCTTTCGAAATCCTTAAGTTAGTAGTCTTGTTTTTTTACATATGTAGTTCATTGTTAATACACTTAATGATATGTTTACTTATCATTTATCATATTTAAACATAGTGTAACAATATCTTAATATGATTCATATGTATTTAGTAAGACGTTGTTATAACGATAATCGTTATATATATCGTTTCGAGTTTCTTGATTCAATAAACTCATTTTTATGTATATCACTCATTGTTAACATACCTAGTGAGATACTTACTTATCATAATTTCATGTTAACATGAGTATGTCATCTGAATATATACAGAGTATGTCATCTGAATATATACAGAGTATGTCATCTGAATATATACAGAGTATGTCATCTGAATATATACAGAGTATGTTAACATGAGTATGTCTCTTGACCTTAGAGATCAACAAATTAATTTTGTTTCTTGTTAACATGAGTATGTCATCTGAATATATACCCGTAAAAGGAAAGATTGTGTTTTTAGCCTTACAGGCATCTTCAGTAAGCTGGATGCATGAAATGCACCATGAATGTTACCAAACTCATCTAAAACATTGAGCGGTCATGTCGAAATATAAAGCTTACAGATAGAATGGAAAACATGGTGATCACAACCATGCGATTTGGTGTCTGGATAGTGTTAGCCACGGATTTTACTAACCTCTTAATTTTGGAAGGAGACCATAGTTGCAACTAAAGAAGGAAGAAATATATAGAGTAACCACATCAGTGTTATAGATGTTTTAAGTAGTCCCTTCCAAGAGGATAACAAGATTCATAGATTTTTAAAGTATTTTACATCACATTTCCGAAAGAAAATCACACGAAAGGTGTGATCTTTGAACGAGAGTGAACTCTTCGTACAACGAGCGAGTTAATTTGAATTTATCCTTATACTTAAGGAGATGCATGGATGAGAAGATACGTGAACCCTTGGTCATAAAGAATGGTTTACTCTAAGTGAAAAGAATCTCAAAAATGATTTCTTGTACCTCAACATACTGATTCATAGAGATCATGTTTACGAGGGTGTTGCGATTAGCCGTGAAATATTGAGAGTAGAAACCCACCTAGTGCCTTTCCTACAATAGGGTGACCACTGAGTGTACCCTAGAAAACTGATTTAGCGGCCCGCGTTTTTGCCATGTCTAACCTTAAAAGGAATATTTTATGAGCGCAAAGACTTCCTAACAAATTTTATAAAACTGCCATCCAAAGTGTCTCAAGAGTTTTTAACAAAGATCTTATTAGTAAGCTTCATACATAAACGGAGGACGAGAAGAAGTGTGATCCATACATGGTGTAGACTAATTCAGACACCTTTAATAAAATCAACCAAGGAAGTTTTGAAAAATCTTTAAACGTTTGATGAGACAACATAAGCGGAGCGAAGTTCTTAGTAATTTTAGAAGTATGTACAACGTGTATCATTTTGCACAAAACTATTTGACTTAAGTTAAACAACTCAATAAAGGAGCGATTTTTAAATAATTTGAAGGTATAACTTAGTATGTACTAACCCAAAACAAGTAAGGGTAAATTTATTAACTTAATTATATACATACATATATGATTTTTATAAATCGTATAAGTGACAGAAAAATTTTATTACTTTCATTTTGAAATGTCACATTCATATCGATTATAAACGTTCCATATTAATTGATTTCGTTGCGCGGTTTTGACCTCTATATGAGACGATTTTCAAAGACTGCATTCGATTTTAAAACAAACCATAAACTTTATTTTATCGATAAAGGTTTAAAAATATTACGACGATTATCAAATAATGATAATCTAAAATATAGCATTTTCACACGATTATTACATAATGATTTACAATAATATTACACATCAATTTAAATCTTCGAATGCAGTTTTTAAACAATATTATAAAAGCATGCGGACTCCAACTCTTGTCCATAAATTAGCATGCAACAACGAAAGCTCTTAATAATCACCTGAGAATAAACATGCTTTAAACGTCAACAAAAATATTGGTGAGTTATAGGTTTAACCTATATATTTATTAAATTGTAATAATAGACCACAAGATTTCATATTTCCATTTTTCATAAACATCATCCCATACATAGAGATAAAAAATCATTCATATGGTGAACACCTGGCAACTGACATTAACAAGATGCATATAGAATATCCCCATCATTCCGGGACTCCCTTCGAACATGATAAAATCGAAGTACTAAAGCAGTTCAAATTCTCTGACTGGGGCTTGTTAGTGCCCATAGATCTATCTTTAGGATTCGCGTCAATTAGGGTGTTTGTTCCCTAATTCTTAGATTACCAGACTAAAAAGGGGCATATTCGGTTTAATAAATTCAACCATAGAATGTAGTTTCACGTACTTGTGTCTATTTTGTAACACATTTATAAAACTACATGTATTCTCATCCCAAAAGATATTAGATTTTAAAAGTGGGACTATAACTCACTTTCACAGATTTTTACTTCGTCGGGAAGTAAGACTTGGCCACGGGTGTAACGACCCGAGAATTTCCGACTAAATTTAAACTTAATCTTTATATGATATCGATACGATAAGCAATGTATGTAATGTTGAGTCTAGAAAATCTTGAAACGATGTTCATATATTCAATTGAATTTCGACTGTTCCCGATGATTCACGAACCATTGCTTTTAAATATGTGGATATATATAAATATGTGTATATATAAATATATGTTATAATAACATGAACATTAATAAACTATTATATACATTTATTGTTATAAATAAATATGTACAATAAAATACATTGTAATAAAACTATTATTTTATATGTATATTCCTTGTATATATATATATATATATATATATATATATATATATATATATATATATTGTAATATTTAATTTAATCATTTAATATATATTTATGTGCGTAGTAAATTTTGTTATTTAAAACTGTTTATATATATACATAGTGTATATTAAATATAATTAATTTTGAGCTTAAATGGTAAATGTCTGTAACTTTCGGTTGACGTTTAATTATTTTTAAAATAGGTCTAATATATATATAAGAAGTTTTAAAATAAAAGTTGTTCCAAAATTTGATTAAAAAGATAATAGTTTTGATAAATATTTTTTTACCATTTTTGAACTTTTTTGATCAGGTTTCAAACAGGTAATGAGTGAAATAATTAAATATATTTAATCTGAAAATTTGGGATTGTTAGGAACACTTTTATATGTTAACTGTTTAGCATTGGACACGATATATTACCTCGTGAAATAGTGTTGGTAGATATTTTAAAAGTGTCGGCATATAGTAGTGGTGGCTATACTGTGTTGCACGTTTCAATTGAGAATTCATGATATATTACTACTATATTTATTATTTTATTATATATATTTTCATCAATCAATATATACACTTATGCATATGGAATGCATATCACTGATCACTCTCTTCTCTATGATCAACCAACATCTCCGGCATTCCATCACCACACATATGCCACCTCACCCTCTTCAACAACCACTAGCCACCATGAAACCATCAAAGATCACCACTTCAACCAAGACCATCGAAACTCATTAACTTTCTGTTTCTATTTTCTGATCGAAGCAAGAACACCATCATGAAGCAACCTACTTGTTCTTGTGTATATCTCAATCAAACATATACAGCTTCATTACTATCCTTTTCACCACCCCTCAAATCATTACCATCGTTATCCTTGCTGATTTTGCTAACCGAGGTTATCATCATCAAAACCACACATACATACATATTATATTAGAATCGGTACGTACTTTGTCTCTTGTTTTTTTTTACTCGACCCAAGATCATAGTCATAACCATGACCACAAATCACCTACAACCGACTCCTCATTACTATCTTCAAACCGCCACCATCGTTGCCACCATCAATCCACCATGTAACCCATTTAACCAACATCTCTCTAACCCTCTTCTACATGTTAACAACCATCGTTGGCCACTGTTACTGTATATACTCATACCATGTTCGAAAGGTAATTTTTTTTTTTTTGCGGTTACCGTCGCCTATAAACCACCAATACACCTTTGAGTACATGATTCCTTCTTCTACTATTTCCCCTCATTAACCAAATCAAAAACTTCAGCTGCGTAGAATATTTTTTTTCTTTTTCTTTCTTCCAAACTTTCACAACAAAATAATGATTAAGATGATATTAAAAGCATTGTAAAGCAAAAATGAGTACTTTATTTTTTATGGCCGACCAAGTGGACAGTTTTAAGGAACGTTTTATATGATTATGGAATTATAATCTTATAATAAGGATAAAGTGATGGTGGGGTTTAAATGTCAAGTTGGACGTTTTTTTTTTAGCTGCAAAAATGTTAAACAAACATCAAATTGAGGTTGGGCTTAGTATTATGTCAATGGACATGTAATTGAATTGTTGGGCATGTGTTTTGTTAATATGGGCCGAAGGTTTAATGAATACACAAGGAAGTCAAGTGGACAATTCTGGTATGTGTTTCCAAAGTCACAGCAATATAAATATTTATATGATGACGAGGAGTTGTGATTTTATGTTGGTGACGATCCACGAAGAATAAAGTGATGATACTCGTAATTTTACAATAATGAAGACGAGATGATATTATGTTAATAATAAATCGGAGATGATGTCTCTGTAAGAATGAGTATGGAGTGATGGTAATAAATTGAAGAAGATGGGTTTAGTTTGTGAAGGAGAAGGTAAAACAGAACCACGAGTTATATATATTTAGAATATTACAATTTCAAAATTACGAAATGGTTCAGCTGGTTGAGTGTGTGTTGATTTGAACGAGAGGTCATGGGTTCAATCCCTGACTTTGACAATCTTTTTGGAAAAAGAAAACTGTATTGGGCTGGTTGAATTATTTACTGCAGCTGGGCGTATTTGATCCAACTAACAACATAATTAGACTTAAAGCTTGGGCATTTATTCTTGGGCTTCATGTATCAATAGGTTAAAAGAATTAAGTATAGGTCTCAATTCAGGAATCATAAGATAGATCATTGGTTACTAGCGTAATTGTTAATCTTGGGTTCTCAAGTTCGAGCCCGGGCAGGAGCATTATTTTTTAGGCCTATTCTTTGAGGTATTTATTATTGTTATTATTATTGTTATTATTATTATTATTATTATTATATTATTATTATTATTATTATTATAATCATTACTTTATCAAATAAATATAATACATAAAAATATATTTTATACATAATTAAATTAGTAGCACATAAAATCTTGGAATAAACATACTAACATTAATTATATAAATATTACATACAACAAATCTCGATTACTTATATGTATTTTAATGAAACTATATGAATAAATATTAATTTTTATATATAACTTATAATTTAAGATAAATAAAATATATAATGGGATTTAGTAAAAATTCAATATAAACTATAAACAATAAATATATAAACATTATATAATTAATAGGTGAAATTATTTGGTTACAAATACATATGTTCTAATATTTATATTACTAAAATAGGTTCGTGAATCCGAGGCCAACCCTGCATTGTTCAGTTGTTCAATACCGTCATGTGTATTTTTACTACAAAATACAATAAGTGAGTTTCATTTGCTCCCTTTTACTCTTTACGTTTTTGGGCTGAGAATACATGCAAATGCTTTATTAACTGTTTTACAATATTTATATGCGTGAGTTTCATTAATCCCTTTTTAAATGCTTTTGCAATATATATTTTTGGGACTGAGAATACATGCGCTGCTTTTATATCTGTTTTACAGAATAGACACAAGTACTTAAAATTACATTCTATGGTTGGATTATTAAACCGAATATCGCCCTTTTTAGTCTGGTAATCTAAGAATTAGGGAACAGACACCCTAATTGACGCGAACTCTAAAGATAGATCTATCGGGCCCAACAAGCCCCATCCAAAGTACCGGATTCTTTAGAACTTCGAAATTTATATCATGTCCGAAGGAGGATCCCGGAATGATGGGGATATTCTTATATGCATATTGTGAATGTCGGTTACCAGGTGTTCAATCCATATGAATGATTTTTATCTCTATGTATGGGCTGTATATTGAAATATGAAATCTTGTGGTCTATTAAAATGATGGAAATGATTATTTATGTTAAACTAATGAACTCACCAACCTTTTGGTTGACACTTGAAAGCATGTTTATTCTCAGGTACGAAAGAAATCTTCCACTGTGCATTTGATCATTTTAAAGATATTATTTGGAGTCATTCATGACATATTTCAAAAGACGTTGCATTCGAGTCGTTGAGTTTATCAAGATCATTATTAAGTCAATTATAGTTGGATATATTATGAAATGGTATGCATGTCTGTCAACTTTAGATGAAATGAAAGATTGTCTTTTCAAAACGAATGCAATGTTTGTAAAATGTATCATATAGAGGTCAAGTACCTCGCGATGTAATCAACTGTTGTGAATCATTTATAATCGATATGGACTTCGTCCGGATGGATTAGGACGGGTCCTTTCAACGGGTTGATTCACGAACCTATAACAAATGTATACATATATATCAAAGTAAGATCGAAATATATTCACAACATTTTTTATTACGTTTTAATGATTTAAGTTTGTTAAGTTAGCTGTCCAACGTTAGTAATCTACAACTAGTTATCCACAGTTAGAAGTACAGAAATAAATCAATATATATTATCTCGAATCAATTCACGACCCAGTGTATACAAGTCTTAGGCTAGATCACAACTCAAAGTATATATATTATTTTGGAATCAACCTCAACCCTGTATAGCTAACTCGAGCATTACTGCATATAGAGTGTTTATGGTTGTTCCCAAATAATATATATAGATGGGTCGATATGATATGTCATAACATTATATATGTGTCTATGGTATTCCAAGATTACATAATATATATTAGAATACATGTATAATACAATATAAGTTAGTTAAGTTATGATTTGTATAGATTTGTTACAAATTTCACGTAGCCACAACAAGTAAAATTATCCAATCTTGTTTTACCCATAACTTCTTCGTTTTAAATCCGTTTTGAGTGATTAAAGTTGCTATGGTTTCATAATGAATTAAAATTTATGAAACTAAATAGAAAAAGTATAAGTTTATAGTCGGAAATATAGGTTACAAGTCACTTTTTAAAGAGGTAGTCATTTTCATCGAAAGAACGACGTCTTGATGACCATTTTGAAAAACATACTTCAACTTTTTGTTTAACCATGATTTTTGGATATAGTATCATGTTCATATGAAATATTATTTTTCCAGAAAACAAACTTCCAATTCAAAGATTAAGATAGTTTTTATTTTTCTAACCCAAAACAGCCCCCGGTTTCACTACGACGGCATATGTCCGGTTTTACGGTGTTTTTCGTGGTTCCAGGTTTTAAATCATTAAGTTAGCATATCATATAGATATAGAATATGTTTTTAGTTGATTTTAAAAGTTAAGTTAGAAGGATTAACTTTGTTTGCGACCAAGTTTAGAATTAACTAAACTATGTTCTAGTGATTACATGTTCAAATCTTTGAAAAAGATAGTTTTATATATATGAATCAAATGATGTTATGAACGTCATTACTACCTAAAGTTTAGTAGGAAAACCTACTGAAAGTGACAAAAATTGAACTAGCTTTAAAGGATCTTGGATGGCTTGAAAGTTCTTGAAGTAGAATCATGACATGAAAATAAGTTCAAGTAAGATTATCACTCGAATTAAGATTGTTATAGTTATAGAAATTGAATCAAAGTTTGAATATGAGTATTACATTTGTTTAGAAAGATAACCTACTGTAAATAACAAAGATTTCTTGAGATTGGATGATCACTTGAAATGGATTTGCAAGATTGGAAGTAAGCTAGTAAGTTTGAAAGTATCTGTGAAGTGTTCTTGATGTGTTCTTGAATGATGATGTTTCTTTATTGTAATTGAAGCTAGATTGACCTAGATGATCAATATTACTGAAGTATAGACATTCTTAAGCTTAGAGAGAGTTAAGATGGAGAGAATTTGGATTAGAAAATCAAAGAAATGTGATGTGTGTTGTTTGAAAAAAAATGCCTAATGCTTAGTCAATATAAGGTTACTAGTTTTTGTTTTCATGCTCATAAGTCATGCTAGTTGTCAAATGATGGTTCCCACATGTCTTGGTGACTCATAAGGGCTGCTAAGAGCTGATCATTGGAGTGTATATACCAATAGTAAATACATTTAGAAGCTTTGTATTGTACGAGTACGAATACGGGTGTATACGAGTAGAATTGTTGATGAAAATGAATGAGAATGCAATTGTAAGAATTTTTGATAAGTAGAAGTACTTTGATATGTGTCTTGAAGTCTTTCAAAAGTGTATGAATACATTTTAAAATACTACATGTATATACATTTTAACTGAGTCGTTAAGTCATCGTTAGTCGTTACATGTAAGTGTTGTTTTGAAACCTTTAAGTTAACGATCTCATTTAATGTAGTTAACCCATTGTTTATTATATCTAATGAGATGTTAAATTATTACATTATCATGATATTATGATGTACGAATATATCTTAATATATATATACATTAAAATGTCATTACAACGATAATCGTTACATATATGCCTCGTTTCGAAATTCTTAAGTTAGTAGTCTTGTTTTACATATGTAGTTCATTGTTAACATACATAATGATATATATAATTATCATTTTATCATGTTAAATATAGTGTAACAATACCTAAATATGATACATATGTATTTGTTAAGGCGTTGTTATAACGATAATCGTTATATATATCGTTTCGAGTTTTTTAACTTAGTAATCTCATTTTTATGTATATAACTCATTGTTAATATACCTAGTGAGATACTTACTTATCATAATATCATGTTAACTATATATATATATATATATATATATATATATATATATATATATATATATATATATATATATATATATATATATATATATCCATATATATATCATCATATAGTTTTTTACAAGTTTTAACGTTCGTGAATCGCCGGTCAACTCGGGTGGTCAATTGTCTACATGAAACTCATTTTAATTAATCAAGTCTTAACAAGTTTGATTGCTTAACATGTTGGAAACATTTAATCATGTAAATATCAATTTCATTTAATATATATAAATATAGAAAAGTTCGGGTCACTACAGTACCTACCCGTTAAATAAATTTCGTCCCAAAATTTTAAGCTGCTGGAGGTGTTGACGCATCTTCTGGAAATAGGTGCGGGTATTTCTTCTTCATCTAATATTCATGTTCCCAGGTGAACTCGGGTCCTCTAAGAGCATTCCATCAAACCTTAACAATTGGTATTTTATTTTGCTTAAGTCTTTTAACCCCACGATCCATTATTTTGACAGGTTCTTCGATGAATTGAAGTTTTTCATTGATTTGGATTTCGTCTAACGGAATAGTGAGATCTTCTTTAGCAAAAATTTTCTTCAGATTCAAGACATGAAAAGTATTATGTACCCCGGCGAGTTGTTGAGGTAAGTCAAGTCGGTAAGCTACTGGTCCGACACGATCTATTATCTTGAATGGTCAAATGTACCTTGGATTTAGTTTTCCCCGTTTACCAAATTGAACAACACTTTTCCAAGGTGAAACCTTAAGCATGACCATCTCACCAATTTCAAATTCTATATCTTTTCTTTTAATGTCTTCATAGCTCTTTTGTCGACTTTGGGCGGTTTTCAACCGTTGTTGAATTTGGATGATTTTCTCTGTTGTTTCTTGGATGATTTCTGGACCCGTAATCTGTCTATCCCCCACTTCACTCCAACAAATTGTAGACATGTACTTTCTACCATAAAGTGCTTCAAACAGTGTCATCTCAATACTCAAGTGGTAACTGTTGTTGTAGGAAAACTCTTCTAATGGTAGATGTCGATCCCAACAATTTCCAAAATCAATAACACATGCTCGTAGCATGTCTTCAAGTGTCTGTATCATCCTTTCACTCTGCCCATCAGTTTGTGGATGATAGGCAGTACTCATGTCTAGATGAGTTCCCAATGCTTGTTGTAATGTCTGCCAAAACCTTGAAACAAATCTACCATCCCTATCAGAGATAATAGAGACTGGTATTCCATGTCTGGAGACAACTTCATTTAAGTATAATCGCGCCAACTTCTCCATTTTATCATCTTCTCTCATTGGCAGAAAGTGTGCTGACTTGGTGAGACGATAAACTACTTCCCAAATAGTATCATAACCACTTGCAGCCTTGGCAATTTAGTGATGAAATCCATGGTAATGTTTTTCCATTTCCATTCTGGGATTTCGGGTTGTTGAAGTAGACCTGATGGTTTCTGATGTTCAGCTTTGACACGTCAAACATTCTCCTACATATCTAGCAATATCGGCTTTCATACCCTGCCACCAAAAGTGTTTCTTGAGATCTTTGTACATCTTTCCAGCTCCGGGATGTATTGAGTATCTGTTTTTATGTATTTCCTTAAGTACCATTTCTCTCACATCTCCAAACATTGGTACCCAAATTTTTTCAGCCCTATAACGGGTTCCGTCTTCCCTAATATTAAGATGTTTCTCCGAACCTTTGGGTATTTCATTCTTCAAATTTCCCTCTTTTAAAACTCCTTGTTGCGCCTCCTTTATTTGAGTAGTAAGGTTAGTACGAATAATTATATTCATAGCTTTTACCCGCATAGGTTCTCTGTCTTTTCTACTCAAAGCGTCGGCTACCACATTTGCCTTCCCCGGGTGGTAACGAATCTCAAAATCGTAATCATTTAACAATTCAATCCACCTACGCTGCCTTATGTTCAGTTGTTTCTGATTAAATATATGTTGGAGACTTTTGTGGTCGGTATATATAATACTTTTGACCCCATATAAGTAGTGCCTCCAAGTCTTTAATGCAAAAACAATAGCACCTAATTCCAAATCGTGAGTTGTATAATTTTGCTCATGAATATTCAATTATCTGGACGCATAGGCAATTACCTTAGTTCGTTGCATTAATACACAATCAAGGTCTTGCTTTGAGGCGTCACATGAAATCAAAAAATTATCATTCCCTTCAGGCAATGAGCATATAGGTGTCGTAGTTAACTTTTTCTTCAACAATTGAAACGCTTTCTCCTGCTCATCCTTCCATTCAAATTTCTTCAATTTATGCGTTAATGCAGTCAAGGGTTTTGCTATTTTGGAAACATCTTGGATGAACCTTCTGTAGTAACCAGCCAGTCCTAAAAATTGGCGTATATGCTTCGTAGTTTTCGGGGTTTACCACTTTTCAACGGTTTCAATCTTTGCCGGATCTACTTGAATACCTTCTTTGTTCACTATGTAACCGAGGAATTGAACTTCTTCCAACCAAAATGCACACTTTGAAAATTTTGCGTACAGTTGTTCCTTCCTCAATAATTCTAGCACTTTTCTCAAATGTTCTTCGTGCTCTTGATCATTCTTTGAGTAAATGAGTATGTCATCGATGAAAACAATGACAAACTTGTCAAGATATGGCCCACACACTTGGTTCATGAGGCCCATGAATACAGCAGGTGCGTTAGTCAATCCAAACGGCATAACCATAAACTCGTAATGATCGTAACGCATTCTGAAAGCAATCTTTGGAATATCATCCTCCTTCACCCGCATTTGATGATACCCGGAACGTAAATCAATCTTCGAATAAACTAACGAGCCTTGTAGTTGATCAAATAATTCATCGATTCTCGGTAGTGGATAACGGTTCTTGATGGTAAGTTTGTTCAACTCTCGGTAGTCGATACACAATTTGAATTTACCATCCTTCTTTTTGAAAAATAAAACAGGAGCTCCCCATGGTGATGTGCTTGGTCGAATGAAACCACGCTATAAAATTTCTTGTAATTGGCTTTGGAGTTCCTTCATTTCGCTGGGTGCGAGTCTGTATGGAGCACGAGCTATTGGTGCAGCTCCTGGTACAAGATCTATTTGAAATTCAACGGATCGGTGTGGAGGTAGTCCCGGTAATTCTTTCAGAAATACATCGGGAAATTCTTTTGCCACGGGAATATCATTGATGTTCTTTTCTTCGGTTTGTACTTTCTCGACATGTGCTAAAATAGCATAGCAACCTTTTCTTATAAGCTTTTGTGCCTTCAAATTACTAATAAGATTTAGATTCGCGTTGCTCTTTTCTCCGTACACCATTAAGGGTTTTCCTGTTTCCCGTACAATGCGAATTGCATTTTTGTAACATATGATCTCTGCTCTCTCCTTTTTCAACCAGTCCATTCCAATTATCACATCAAAACTTCCTAACTCTACTGGTATCAAATCAATCTTAAATGTTTCGCTAACCAGTTTAATTTCTCGATTTCGACATATATTATCTGCTGTAATTAATTTACCGTTTACTAATTCGAGTAAAAATTTATTATCCAAAGGTGTCGGTGGACAACTTAATTTAGCATAAAAATCTCTACTCATATAGCTTCTATCCGCACCAGAATCATATAAAACATAAGCAGATGTATTGTCAATAAGAAACGTACCCGTAACAAGCTCCGGGTCTTCCTGTGCTTCTGCCGCATTAATATTGAAAACTCTTCCGCGGCCTTACCCATTAGTATTCCCTTGGTTTGGGCAATTTCTAATAATGTGGCCCGGTTTTCCACATTTATAACAAACTACAGCGGCATTATTTTTTCCAGCATTATTTGTTCCTTTAATTATGTTGTTCTTCGGTCCGTAAATCTCACAGTTTTCCGCGCTATGACCATTTCTCTTACACTTGGTGCAAAATGTTGTGCAGAACACATTCGGATGGTACTCTGCACACCTTTGGCATGGTTGTTTCTGCTGTTTGTTGTTATTGAAATGGTTGTTGTTGCGATTGTTATTATTGTTGGGACGATTGTTGTAGTTGTTGTTGCGACGTTTGTTGTTGTTGCGGTTGATGTTGCGGTTGTTGGGATAGTTGTTGTGATTGTGGTTGTAATTATTGTTGTTGTTGTATTGGTGACCCTTGTCACTGATTTCTTCCCACTTTCTCTTGACTTGTTTCGTGTTGGCTTCTTCGGCCGCCTGTTCTTTAATTCTATCCTCAATTTGATTTATGAGTTTGTGAGCCATTCGACTTGCCTTTTGTATGGAGGTGGGTTCGTGTGAACTCACATCTTCTTGAATCCTTGCTGGTAACCCTTTTACAAATGCGTCAATCTTCTCTTCTTCATCCTCGAACGCTCTTGGACACAATAGGCACAACTCTGTGAATCGTCGTTCGTAGGTGGTAATGTCGAATCCTTGTGTTTGTAATCCTTTAAGATCTACTTTGAGCTTATTGACCTCGTTTCTGGGATGGTACTGCTCAGTCATCAGGTGTTTGAAATCTGACCACGGTAATGTACAAGCAGCATCTTGTCCCACTTGCTCGAGATAGGTATTCCACCATGTTAACGCAGTACCTGTGAAGGTATGCGTAGCGTACTTTACTTTGTCTTCTTCAGTACATTTACTTATGGCAAACACCTATTCAACCTTTTCGGTCCACCGTTTCAATCCGATTAGACCCTCAGTTCCATCGAATTCCAAAGGTTTACAGGCAGTGAATTCTTTGTAGAAGCATCCTACACGATTTCTTGTGGAATTAGTTCCACTGCTAGAACCAGAGTTATTGTTGTTATTTTGCATTGCGGCCTGTACTGCGGATATGTTCGCAGCAAGGAAAACAAGGAAGTCTTCCTCACTCATGTTCAAGTTCTGACGAGTCGTCGGTGCCATTTCCTTCAAAATAGCCAAAAGTATTGAGTTAATCATATACAATTTCAGAGTAGTCAATAGTATTTCGTAGCATAATATGAACTTATTTATAAAAGCTTTTTCTTCATATTAGTGTTTTATAGTTTTAATTCGGGTAGTACCTACCCGTTAAGTTCATACTTAGTAGCTACTATACAATTCAACTACGACAATTCTATATGAAAAACTGATAATAATATTTCGCGTTCAAACTTTTATACAATATTTTACAAAATTACAATACTGCTATTTTAAATATAGTATGAAATATCGCACACAATAACTTTAATACAAGGCAGTTGCGAAGACAATTCTAGTTAATACGCAAGTCATTCAGCAAAGGCAATAAAGACAGGTAATTCATAAGTCCAGAAACAAGTCATGCATTCGGGTTTTACTAGTATTATTTCCCATCCTTGGTCTTGTGGAAAATAACCGTTGTGACCGTTGGCTAGGCAGCATGTTGTAATGTTTTCAAAAGGACGGGGGTTACGTAATGCCCAACAGCCCCGTAATAATCTAAAAATCTTATTTCTCACCCCAACTACTGAATCCGTCACTTGGGGTAATGTTTTATTTAGTAGTTGCAATCCTATGTTCTTTTTCTCAATTTGGTGAGAAGCGAACATTACTAACCCGTAGACATAACATGATTCTTTATGTTGCATGTTTAAAGCTCTTTATAAAGAACGAAGTCCTATGTTGGGTTATGTAGAGTCAAAATAGGCTCTCAACCCGTAGCGTAAAATTACATATGGGTTCCCCGCATTCAATACTTTACAGAAAACACGGCGTAACTTATGGTCTCCCCAATGTGATATACCCCATCTATTATAGGAAAGCCTTTTATAAACTAAGGCATGCCTGAAACGTCTTTCAAATGTTTGACAAACTAATTTTGCCATAAATAATTGTGCCGATGAACTCTGACCGACTCTAGACAAGATTTCATCAATCATGTCTCCGGGTAGGTCTTCTAAAATATTCGGTTGTCTATCCTTAACGTCCATTGTATGTTTTTATACGGTAAAATAGACGAGGATTAGATTCGTAAAAGATAATTAACAAACAATACAAGCAATTTTAACATATAACATGAAAATACAAGCATACTACAATACATATATTACAAAACATAATTACGACTCTTTATTCCGACTCACTCGTTTCTTCCTCTTCGGACTTGGTTCGTTTCGCTAATTTCCTAGGGATATATGGTGATCCCCTAATACGAGCCGTTCTTTTCTCAAATTGTAGTGACCTGGAAAATTTCAACTAATTTAAACCAAATTCTCGATACGATTTAATATTTTTGACACGATAAGCAAAGTCTGATAGGTTGAGTCTCAAAATTTTTGAACTATTTATATGAACTCAGTTAACCTTTGACTATTCCCGACGATTCACGAACAATTGTTTATAAATAAATATATTTATATATAATTTATCATGTAAGTATATATATAATAATATTTGGAAATAATAAACTATAATTTAAACATTAAAATTTAATATGTAAAATAAGGTATAAAACAAATAAGTTGTAATTAAAATGAATTTATATGTAAATGTATGCTTTTTACATATAATTATTATTATATGTATATTGTATTATATGTTAAAATGTATAAAAATTTATTACTCAATATAAGTTATCATGTAATGTATATTATATAGTTATATTACATAATCAATGATATGTAATATTAATATATTAAATTTAATTATAAATATAATTGTTATAATAATATTGTCAATACTTTCAATATTAATATCCATACTAATGTTATTAATATCATTTTCAATATATAATCTATATATACGAATTTGATATATATAAATTGTTATAGTATTATTACTAATTTTATTAGTATCATTAATAATATTATTATTATTATAATTTGTATTATTATTATTATTATTATTATTACTATTAATATTGTTGTTATAAATTTTATAGTTATTATTATCATATTCATTAATAATAATATTATTATGATTACTAGTATATTAATATAAATTATTATTATTATTATTATTAAGTGTATTATTATTATAGTTATATTTATTAATTAATAAGATTAATCATAATATGTAAATACAAATATATACATATGGATATATAAATAAAAGTATATATACCGATATATAAAATAAAATATATATATATATATATATATATATATATATATATATATATATATATATATATATATATATATATATATATATATATATATATATATACTGATATATATATACAGATACATTATACAAATCAACATTTTTGTATTAACATTATAATTATTAAATTTAGATTAAATACGAATTAAAATATAGAATCAAATCTGTTTCACGTTCCTATCATCTTTATCCAATTTTTGTTTCATGTCTCTACAAGAGTTAAACAACCAAATCGATCGTACCATTCTGTTTCCTATCACAATCGACTTTTACAAAATTTCTTCATCTTCTGCTCATGATTTGTACTATATCTGATTCGTATCGATCTCCATTCGCAGATACAAAACAAAATTTGTTAAATATCAATGTTATAAAATGTACGAATCTGTTTCATGTAACTATCACACTGTATTTGATTTGCAAAATTCGTACAAATCACAATTTAATCAAAAGAACAATCCAAGAACACCTTATAACATCAACTATCATGCTCTAGAGAACACCTTATTGCTACCTTCACTATCATTACTTTGTCACCTCAACTATCGTGAACCCACCTTGAAACACCACCCTCATGAACCCAAGATCACCAAGATAACATCTGTCATTTCAGACTGATTCTGTTTCAAATCATCACTGCAGCCACCTCTATACTTCTGTTTTGAATCGAAAAACAACCAACGTACAACCACTTTCGATTGCAGCAACTATTTTTCTCTCTCACTTGTTACGGCCTCCTGTTTTTCTGTTTACAAACAACCCTCGCAAACTACCTTTAACTACAACTGCAGCTTCTGTGTTTCTGTTTTCCTGTTCGAACGACCCAAACAAACCCCACACGACATCTATACCAATCTGTCACTCTTCTTCTTTTTGTCACCCAAGATCCACCCCACAGCCACTATTGTAAACCATCTCGTCTTCCTCTTCTACTTCTTCTATTTCGATGACAACACAAACACCACCCACTAACTCTTTATCTCCCTCTTATCTCTCTCATCTTCTCTCTTTTTCTTGCAGCTATCTGTTTCGAAAATAATTGCTGCAAGTGATTTTCTTTTATGAACGAATGATAACTTGTTTATATGCTATAAGTGAATGAACGGATATACATATATATTCACAGTTAAGATATGAGTTGGAATGCATTAAAGACACTTTATAAAAAGAATTCTAGACATGTTGTCATGTGGGACAAACTCCACAATTTATGGCCAACAATTAGGGATAACAAGTTGAATTGGAGAATTTAGGATGTACAGCTACGTGTCCTTCATGCTTTCTTTTACTTCTAGTCGACAAAAAAAAACAACAATATGTATCTAGTTAGGCCTGTGTTGGACGAAAGTAATTTGGGTTGTGACCCAACTCAGTTTTCTGATGGGCTAGGGAATCAATTTCTATTTTTCTGGAATGAAACGAAACCCATGGATGGTATCATGGTGATAAGATGATGATGATCATATTTTAATGATATTGATGATGATTCGAATAGAAGAATATGATGACAATGTCGTGATAATAATCAAACTGACGATGATGACGATCATGGTGATTATGATATCATGATAATAGGGAGGGTTATGATATAGGATTAATGTTGATGGTTGTCGAAGTTGAGGTTATTGACCGTGACTGATTTGTTACTAGTAGTGGTTTCTTTATATATAAGTCGATGATGGTGATGATATACAAGAAGGTTCCAATGAATAATTGATAAAGATGATGATGAGGATGAAGCGAAGAACCTGTCTCGTTCGTTGCTTACTGTTAACGTTCTAAATCTCAGAACCCTACACCAACGAAACCTTGCAAATGTTAATTGATATGCTAGTTGGATTTTCTGTTTGGCCGAGATAAGTGGGCTCGAGAAATTAAGCGATTGGGCTGTGAATATGTAGCATTCGTTGGGGCTTGACCCAGTTGAGGTTCTCTGTTGGGAGAATTAGATGAATAATAAAATTAAGGAAATGGAAATAGAATATTAGGGGATATAAGGTTATAAATATTTCGGTTGGGTTTATATCCAGAAAAACAGAATGGGACGAATGGTTTGGAGGTTGAGTGTTTAAGCGAGAGGTCTTGAGTTCGAGCCCGGGCATTGACAATTATTTTTAGGCTTGGTATGTTGAGGTAGCCTATTTATTATTATTATTATTATTATTATTATTATTATTATTATTATTATTATTATTATTATTATACTTATTAATATAAATATTAGTATTATTATTAGTTGTAAAATTATTATACTAGTATTATTATCATTATAATCAAAAATAACTTTTATTATTATTATTGATATTATGTTACCAAATAAACATTTTGTATATAAAAATATACTTTTAGTAATATTACATACAAGTATGTATTAATCATATAAATAATTTTTTATAACAAATTAAGTATATTTTTTTATATTAACCAAACATATAATAATATAACTATATAAATATTAGTCATTATAAATGCATATACACAAAATTAAATATATATAATATACAAAAAAAGTTATAAAATGCGAAATTGTTCAACTACGAATGATATAGGTTCGTGAATCCGAGGCCAACCCTGCATTGTTCAGTATCGTCGTATGCATATTTTTACTACAAAATATCGTACAGTGAGTTCATTTGCTCCCTTTTACTCTTTACATTTTTGGGACTGAGAATACATGAGCTGATTTTATAACTACTTTATTAAATGCTTTTGAAATATATTTTGAACTGAGAATACATGAAATGCTTTTATAAATGTTTGATAAGATAGACACAAGCAAAACATTCCACGAATGAATTATTATGCAGACAGAAGAGTTGTGGATTATTATTGAATTAGTTGGACATGATAATTGCCACTAATTATTGTGAATATTTCCCCTGATTATTATTGCTTGGTAACCTAAGAATTAGAATCGGGTATGGCCCTAATTCACGCGAATCCTAAAGGTAGCTACCGGGTTTAACTCCCCCACCCAGAATGTTCACTAGACGGAAGAGCTAGTGGGCGTGGTGTTTAGTACTTCGAAGTTCATATATTTTACAGACGAGATATTCTATTTTGGGGATATTATTGATGCGCATTATATGTTAAGGTCGGTTACCATGTTGAGCAATGAAATCGAAATGAATGTTATGTATCGAGAGAATGATTTTTATACACAGGTTATGTGTATTAGTTTTGTGCACGAGATATGTGCACGATTATTTAAAAATCGCGAGGCAACCTACGGAGGAGAAAAGGATACGAACCTACTCTGCTAAGCATTATGAAAACTGGTTTCGTACACGAGATAGGTGTACTGTATTTGAATCTTATGGTCTATCAAAATGATGAATTTAATTGTTTACGATAAACTTATGAACTCACCAACCTTTTGGTTGACACTTTAAAGCATGTTTATTCTCAGGTGTGAAAGAAATCTTTCACTGTGCATTTACTCATATTAGAGATATTACTTAGAGTCGTTCATGACATACTTCAAAAGACGTTGCATTTGAGTCATTGAGTTTATCAAGATTATTATTAAGTCAATTATAGTTGGATATATTATGAAATGGTATGCATGCCGTCAACTTTCGATGTAATGAAAGTTTGTCTTTTAAAAACGAATGCAATGTTTGTAAAATGTATCATATAGAGGTCAGGTACCTCGCGATGTAATCAACTATTATGAATCATTTATAATCGATATGAACGGGGCATTTCAGTTGGTATCAGAGCGGTGGTCTTAGCGAACCAAGTCTTGCATTAGTGTGTCTAACAGATAGTCGTTAAGATGCATTAGTGAGTCTGGACTTTGACCGTGTCTTCATGTCAAAAGTTTTACTTATCATTTCTAGTTGGAAATCATCTATTTACCATCCTAAGAAAATTACCTGCTTATCATTCTTAGTCTAGACACATCTTACTGCATTGACTGCATGAATAGTGTATAGACAAAGTTCATATCTTAGCGTATCTGCTAATTCATATCTTAGCATATTTGTTACTGTAAACTTTACCTGGCATATTCCGTAAATTCCTCCGTAATCTATGAAATCTTTTGTTCTATATATATATATAGATATTCTATATAATTAGAATACCACCCGATAGCCGGAAATCATTTCATATCGAAAATTCCTTTATTCAATCGTACGAAATGGAACTAACCACTAGTTCAAGTTCTTTGGAATCCGATAGCTATTCCGATATGGAAATACATTTGAGCTCCGAAAGCAGTATAACCAGAATGGATCAACAAATCAGTCATCACCAATTCTGGATGAATTGGGGATGGGTTCGTAGTCGACTTAATCAATGGAGACGCGAAGAAGGCGATCCCTTCCACTAACTGAATTCACCTCTTGGTGAAGAAAATGATGCACTTACCGGCGAACCTGTCTGAAACACCATATTCACCGCCATATCCAGGATATCTCGCGATGGTTATATGATATCCCAAATTCTGAACCTTATTCATCCGCTCGTTCCGACCGACAATCAATCCGAAATAATAGAAGAAGTCAAAGAGCTTCACGCTTGAGTAATCAATTTAGAAAATATGGTGCAAAATGTACCAGCTTCAGCAACATCACCGGCATCAACAGCACTTGTACCATCAACAACGCAAGCCTCAACATTTCACGCCTCAACATCACAAACTATACATCAAAAATCTTCGTTCTACATCTTGTTTTACATCGATTATTTTCGTTCTACATATCGTTCTACATCATTTATCTTGGTTCTACATGGCGATTATGTAAACTCTAATGTTTTAGAGATTATGTATTCTAGTTCTAACGGTAAATCAAATGAGTTTAATATTATATTGACTCATTAAATCTATGATTACATCTGAAGAAAATATATATGTATATATATTTTTATAAAGATTGTAATTAAAAATTCTTTTGTACTAACTGTTAATGGTGAAAATATTTTAACGGGTAGGTAATACCCTAGGAATATTTAGATTTCACATTAATAGGTTACACTGTACACTCTTCAATTTAGATTCAGCAGATATTAACAATATTGCCTAAATCCACACGTATACATATCCGTTCATCAAAGAATAACCATTTTCATTCCAATTAAATTTCATATTCGAATTTTGACCAATCATAATCTAAGTCAAGATTTAACATGTGGCATAATGAAGAAATTATTGACAGAATAAAAATTGATTAGAAACAATCTAATTAACTATATGAAATTTTGCTAAGAATCTACGCTAACAATATCTTAGCTAACTATTCCTATATCCGTTATGACTATTTCCTTATAATATACAAGTCTTGGTTAAACTATTGGAATATTGGACTACTAACATAGGATAATTAAAAAAAGTATTAAAATATTGATTATAATATACTAGACTAAACATTTCTTCAAGTTTTCCACTTGATTTCATCTTAAACAATCTTTTGTATCTTGACGATTACAATCTGCGTTCAAATTCTTCAAAATTTTTTGAAAACACCTCGGATCAATAACCAATGATTCAGATTCGTTAACCTTAAGAATACTGATAAAGCAGCAAAAGCTATAGATGGTCTTAATGGCCAAAAGCTTGATACTAAAGAATGGCATGTTGAAAAGGCTCAGATTTGGAACAGAAAAACGGATTGATCAAACCATGAAGGAGACCGAAGACAAATATAAGGACCAAACCCTATATTCAAAGAATCCAGATAATTATGTATCCGATGAAATCTTTAGAGAATATCTTGCTCTGTACTCATGTTAAATCTTGTGGAAAATATTTCTTTATCAACCGTCGATCTTAGAAATTCTGAAAATATCATCATAAATATCTTCGATATTTCTGAGGATATTTTCATAACTCGTCTTGTCCGAAATTAGTTATCTCCTTTTACTATCTATGTTATATCATAAAAGAAACTGTTTTAGTTTCTTTTCATATATAAAATTTGAGTTTAAATTATGAATGATTTTTGAAGAAGTGTTGGGAATTGAAGCATGAATTAGTATAATATAATGACGCCCGACCAACGTGATTATATTACAGTAAGTCATGCTGAATTTCTAATGAAACGTGATGGTTCACAGATCTTACCCTCATCATGTGCCATGTTACACGACTCTTTCATTCTACTTAATTTCTAAGCATATCACGAAAATATTTCCTTGATATTTATGTTCTTCTATAATTCCAACAGTTTGCTAATAAATTGTGCTATTATATTTTCTTTCTGATTAGAAGTTTTCTTTAAATTCCTTGAATTCTGGAATTCAACAGTGACTACGTCAAAAGTTAAGACGAATCTCTATTTCTTTATATCAATCTTTTGCGACAGCTTCACTCGTACGTTTCACATAATCGAATCGTTTTATCTATATTAATCATTAATGATAAAACCCTATTTTATCAACTCTTATTCGTCATGAAAACATTCTTATTGTTAGCCGTGACGACCTCGATCAAATTTCAGGACGAAATTTCTTTAACGGGTAGGAACTGTAGTGACCCGGAAAATTTTGACTAATTTTAAACCAAACTTTCGATACGATTTAATATTTTTGACACGATAAGCAAAGTCTGATAGGTTGAGTCTCAAAATTTTTGAACTATTTATATGAACTCAGTTAACCTTTGACTATTCCCGACGATTCACGAATAATTGTTTATAAATAAATATATTTATATATAATTTATAATGTAAGTATATATATAATAATATTTGGAAATAATTGATAATGCTAAAAATGAACATATATTTCATAGCATTATCCCTCAAGAAAGACAAGCTTTTAGTTGCAATTGTTCTATTTACAAGTGATATTCGTTTAAATAATAAAAGGTGAAGACAAAAGACAGATTCGACGAATTGAAGACGCAAATGACCAAAAAGCTCAAAAGTACAAAATACAATCAAAGAGGTTCCAATTATTGATAAGAAACGTCTCAAAATTACAAGAGTACGAGATTCAAAACGCAAAGTACAAGATATTAAATTGTACGCAAGGACGTTCGAAAATCCGGAACCGGGACCAGAGTCAACTCTCAACGCTCGACGCAACGGACTAAAAATTACTAGTCAACTATGCACATAAATATAATATAATATTTAAATAATTCTTAAAAATTATTTATATATTATATTTATATTTAAATACCGTCGGCAAATTAAAAGACAAACTTGTGTGAGCTGGTTTTACTAACTCCGCGACTTGCGGAGTTTGTAGTGAAAAAAGGTCGCGACTCGCGGAGTCCCCAATTCTGAAACTGCCTATAAAAGCCAACGCATTCGACGAGTTTTAAATATCCTTTTTCTTCTTCTCTCATAAAACGTATTATTTATATATATTATAATTTTAATTTTAATTTTAATTCTAATTCTAATAATAAGGGTATGTTAGCGAATGTTGTAAGGGTATAAGTCGAAATTCTGTCCGTGTAACGCTACGCTATTTTTAATCATTGTAAGTTATGTTCAACCTTTTTAATTTAATGTCTCGTAGCTAAGTTATTATTATGCTTATTTAATACCGAAGTAATCATGATGTTGGGCTAAAAATATTAAAATTAGGTAATTGGGCTTTGTACCATAATTGGGGTTTGGATAAAAGAACGACACTTGTGGAAATTAGACTATGGGCTATTAATTGGTTTTATATTAACTAAACAATACCTTGTTAATTTAATATACAAACTTATAATTTGACGTACTTATATATAACCACATACGCTTGACTGGGTACGGTGGGCGGGATATCTATAAATACCAATAATTATTCATTTTACCGGACACGGAACTGGATTAATAGTTAATAGACTTGTTGAAACAGGGGAGAATTTCATTCAAGGGTAATTGGTGTAATTGTTAACAAAGTAGTAAAACCTTGGTTTACACGCAGTCGATAACCTGGTGTATTCATTAAACAAAGTATTAAAACCTTGTTACAATTCGAATCCCCAATTAGTTGGAATATTTGACTTCGGGAATAAGAATAATTTGACGAAGGCTTTCGCTCTTTATATTTATGACTGATGGACTATTATGGACAAATCCGTATGGACATATTAAATAATCCAGGACAAAGAACAATTAACCCATGGGAATAAACTAAAATCAACACGTCAAACATCATGATTACGGAAGTTTAAATAAGCATAATTCCTTTATTTTTATATTTAATTGCACTTCTAATTATCGTACTTTTATTTATTATTATTGTATTTAATTACACTTTTAATTATCGTACTTTTTAATTATCGCAATTTTATTTTATCGCATTTTTATTTATCGTTATTTACTTTACGCTTTAAATTAAGTCTTTTATTTATTTAATATTTTACATTAAGTTTTAACTGCGACTAAAGTTTTAAAAATCGACAAACCGGTCATTAAACTAGTAAAAAAACCCCCCTTTAAAATAATAATATTACTTATATATATATTTGTATTTTTATAAATTAAAACTAATATAGCGTTAAGCTTTGTTTAAAGATTTTTCCCTGTGGAACGAACCGGACTTACTAAAAACTACACTACTGTACGATTAGGTACACTGCCTATAAGTGTTGTAGCAAGGTTTAAGTATATCCATTCTATAAATAAATAAATATCTTGTGTAAAATTGTATCGTATTTAATAGTATTTCCTGCTAAAATTTAATAGTATTTTATACCCCTTAGCTTTAACTATCAAGTATTTTTGGCGCCGCTGCCGGGGAACAAAATCTAGCTTCAAAGCCGGAAGCACAACGCTAAATATAAAAAAAAAAAATTTTATTTTTAGTTTACTTTTATAAAAATACGTTTTAAATATTCGAAAATATAAAAAGAAAAACAAAAATATAAATATTTTTAAGAGTTTGTTAAATATTTAAGTTTTATAAAATTTTTGTATTTCTATTTTTATTTTAGTTATTAAATGTCATAACCCGTCCTTAACCATAAGAACGTGTTAGATAACGTATGATTTCATAACGAGGTATTGACCTCTATATGCGATATTTTTAAAAGAACAACTGCATATATTTTACATTACAAACCATAATTCTTATTTTTGATACAAGCTTTAGACAATAAAAAGATGATTATCGTTTAGCGATAATCTTAGACTTACAAACTTTACATATGATGATAACAACACGATTTCTAGCATATTTTACAATACAAATCCTCGGATATGCAGTTTTGTTTTTGACACAAATATGAGTACGCAAGATCCTGCTTAAATTCAACATGTTGCAGCGGAAGCTTCTAATTATCACCTGAGAATAGACATGCTTAAAACGTCAACATAAATTTGGTGAGATATAGGTTTAATGCCGACAGCAATATATATATATAGACCACAAGATTTCATATATAAACGTTTTAATAAAAATATTCTAAGTGGTTGAGCACTTGGTAACCATACTTAACATTTAATCACGTCGCATATTCCCTTTATTATGAAATCTTACTACATCGTACCAAGTGTAGTCACAAAACGAAGTACTGTGCAACCGTTGAATACTGGTCGTCCAGTCCGGTTGGGGTTGTCAGGCCCGATAGATCTATCAACAGGATTCGCGTTTACAATACCGCTGTAAATAACAGTTACCAAGCTACAGGGAAGTATGCCAGTGGTACAACTCAACGTAGAATATATTTTTCAGTTACTTGTGTCCATAACGTAAAACATAAAATACATGTATTCTCATCCCGAAATACTTAGAGTTTAAAAGTGGGACTATATACTCACTTTCGTCTTGAAGATATGTAATTTTGACTTGGTCTCCGATTGATATCACGAACCTATCCATATATAATATATCAATACCTTTTCTTTTTAAACAAACGTCACATATATATACTTATAATACTTTTAATACTTTTAATAATTCCTTAGTCCGTAGTTAGCAGTCCAATGTTAGTAATTCAATTTTAATGGTTCATTTTTAGGTGTTTAATAAACCCCCAATGAAATAAATAAAAACCCCCATCGTATATGTATTGGTCGAGATTAATCTTGACCCACGGTACCGGTGTTGTCAAATGACGTGTTGCGTACATAAAGTACCGGTGTTGTCAAATGACGTGTTGCGTACAATCATGGGATCTTATGATTAATATTCTCGTATTGTTTACGGGTGATCCTGAACCATATAAAATTAAATTATGAGTACATATATATAAAATATCATGTTATTTTAAAAAGATGTGATTTATTTAATTTTCTCCAATTATTTTCGTAGCTAAACTAATCTTAGATATCCGATCTCGTTTTGGTCATAGTTTCTTCGTTACAACTCCGTTTTCGTTGATTCAACTTGCCACTTCCTTGGATCGAGTCCCTCTTTAAGACTATGAACTGTAAATACCTTAGTTTGTATTCGAAATCACAGGTCATAGGTCAAACTTTAGTGAAACTTATGAAGTTAATCATTTTCCATCATGTAAACAACCTTAAATGATTATTTTTCTAAAAATACTTATACTTTGAGTTAAATCATGAAATTTTTATGTGTTATCATATTCATAGTAAAAATCATTTTTCCAGAAAATAAATCTCCAATTCAAAGTTTAAGATGGTTTTTAATTATCCAACCCAAAACAGCCCCCGGTTACACTCCGACGTCGTAAATTCAGTTTTTAAGGTGTTCTTTGAAAAACCAAGTTATACCTTGTTAAATTAGCATATATTTATGATATATTACAGGTCTTGAAGTATTTTAAAAGTTAAGTGAGAAGGATCTATTTAGTTTGCAAACAAGTTTGAAAACATTCAAACTATGTTCTTGTTGTTTAAAATTTTATACCACAAAATAAGATAGCTATATATATATATATGAATCGAATAAGGTTATGAACAAAGTTACTACCTCAAGTTACTTGGACAAGATTGCTCTAAAAGAGAAGTAAAAATCTAGAACCAAAAGAGTGATGGAGTTGGATGAAAGATTGGAAGTAAACTTGTGTTCTTGAAAGGATTCTTGAAGTGTTTTTGTAAGGTTTTTCTTATGGTGTTTAAGTGATGTTTTTATGGCTAGATCTTCATGGATACTAGCTGAATGGTTATGGAGTTTCTTAAGAGTGTGTTTTAGTTAAAGGAAATGTGTAGTAAAATGAAAATGGAATGGAGTATAAATGGTGGTGTAAAAGGTGTATAAGTTTCTAATTTTGTGAAAAAAATCTTTTAATCATGTGAAATTGTCATACTAGATAACAAAAGTAGTTACCTTATACATAAGGCATTGAAAAAGGGCTGGTTGGTGGTGATTTGATGTGTATATACCAATAGTAAATACATATAGAGGTTAGGTATGATACGAGTACATGTACTCTAGATATACGTATAGAAATCTTGTGAAAAATGGAATGAGAATTCAAATATAGCTATCTTTTGTGAATATACTTATATTGTTTTATGTATTTAAGTCCTTAAAAGTGATTAAATACATTACTTATACGATATATGTATAAATATTATAGGTCATAAGTATTTATGTCAAATAACGTTACGTATGGTTATCGTTTTGAAAACTTAGGTTAGTAGTTTCAAAATATACTTGTAACTTATTGTTATTAATACAAAATGAGGTGTTAAAACATTCTTAGATCATGTTAAATATGTATATATACATATATATACACAAACGTATAATTATCATATGTTATATAGTTCGTGATATCATCGGTCAAACTAGACGGTCAAACGTTGTGTAAAACTCTTTTCGAAGGCATAAGTCTCAACAATTTGGATTGCTTATCATGTTGGTAAGGTTTAATTTATGTAAATATTAATCTTATAAGTATAGAACGATCGAAAAAGTGCGGGTCATTACAGTACCTACCCGTTAAATAAATTTCGTCCCGAAATTTTAAGATTGTACCTATTTTGCGTCATCGAGAAACAAGTGTGGATACTTTTGTTTCATCTGATCCTCCCGTTCCTAAGTAAACTCGGGACCTCTTCGAGCATTCCAATGAACCTTAACGATCGGTATGTTGCTCTGCTTGAGCTGTTTAACTTCACGGTCCATGATTTCGATTGGTTCTTCGACGAATTGTAGTTTCTCGTCGACATGGATTTCTTCAAGAGGAATGGTGAAATCTTCCTTTGCAAGACACTTCTTAAGGTTTGAGACGTGAAAGGTATTATGTACTCCGGCGAGTTGTTGCGGTAACTCGAGTCGATAAGCTACCGGTCCAATGCGTTCCATAATCTTGAACGGGCCTACATATCTTGGGTTCAGTTTACCCCTTTTTCCTAAGCGTATTACACCTTTCCACGGTGACACCTTTAACATAACCATGTCCCCGATCTGAAACTCTAATGGTTTTCTTCGTACATCGGCGTAGCTCTTTTGGCGACTACGGGCCGTTCTCAATCTCTCCTTGATTTGTACTATCTTTTCAGTAGTTTCATGTATGATCTCAGGACCAGTTAATTGTCGATCTCCTACTTCATTCCAACAGATAGGAGATCTACACTTCCTTCCATACAGTGCTTCGAATGGTGCAGCTTTAATGCTCGCATGATAACTATTATTATACGAGAATTCTGCTAACGGTAAATACTTATCCCATCCGTTTCCAAAATCGATCACACATGCCCTAAGCATGTCTTCAAGAGTCTGAATTGTTCTTTCACTCTGCCCGTCAGTTTGCGGATGATATACGGTACTCATATCCAAACGAGTTCCTAGTGCCTCCTGTAGTGATTGCCAGAACTTTGAGGTAAATCTACTATCACGATCAGATATAATGGAAATAGGTATTCCATGCCTTGAAACTATTTCCTTTATATATAATCGTAATAATTTCTCCATTCTATCTGTTTCCTTTATAGGCAAGAAATGTGCAGACTTGGTGAGACGATCAACAATCACCCAAATGGTGTCGTATCCCCAGGCAGTCTTTGGTAACTTCGTGATGAAATCCATGGTAATACCATCCCATTTCCATTCTGGGATTTCTGGTTGTTGAAGTAACCCTGACGGCTTCTGGTGTTCTGCTTTGACCTTAGAACAAGTTAAACACTCCCCAACATATGTTGCAACGTCTGTCTTTAAATTAGGCCACCAATAACGTGTCTTAAGATCTTGGTACATCTTTCCAACTCCAGGATGTATCGAGTATCTTGTCTTATGTGCCTCGTTCAATATCAACTTCCTTAATCCACCCAACTTCGGTACCCAAATACGATTTGCAAAATATCGAATTCCATCTTCCCGTATAACGAGTTGCTTCTCATACTTCTTCATTATTTCATTTCTTATGTTTTCTTTAGTAAGTGCTTCTCGTTGAACTTCTTTGATTTGTGAGTTGAGATTCATGCGAATTTTTATGTTCATCGCTCGTACTCGAATTGGTTCTCGTTCCTTTCTGCTTAATGCGTCAGCCACCACATTCGCTTTCCCGGGATGATAACGAATTTCACAATCATAGTCGTTTATTAACTCGACCCACCTACGTTGCCTCATGTTCAGCTGTTTCTGATCAAAAATATGTTGAAGGCTTTTATGATCAGTAAACACAGTGCATTTAACTCCATACAAGTAGTGTCTCCACATCTTCAATGCAAACACGACTGCTCCCAATTCTAGATCATGCGTCGTATAATTTCGCTCGTGAATCTTCAATTGTCGGGATGCGTATGCAATAACTTTCTTCCGTTGCATAAGAACGCAACCAAAACCTTGTCGCGAAGCGTCACAATATATTTCAAAATCATCGTTCCCTTCTGGTAACGATAAAATAGGCGCCGTAGTTAACTTCTTCTTCAGTAATTGAAATGCACTCTCCTGCTCAGAGATCCATTCATATTTCTTCCCTTTTTGCGTTAACGCTGTCAACGGCTTAGCTATTCGGGAAAAATCTTGAATAAACCGTCTATAATAACCGGCTAAACCCAAAAATTGGCGTATCTGCGTTGGTGTCTTAGGAGTCTCCCATTTTTCAATGGCTTCAATTTTTGCTGGATCAACCTGAATTCCTTTGCTACTAACAACGTGGCCAAGAAATTGCACTTCTTTCAACCAGAAAGCACATTTAGAAAATTTAGCATATAGCTGTTCTTTTCTCAACAACTCTAATATCAACCTTAAATGATGTTCATGCTCTTGCTCACTCTTGGAATAGATAAGAATATCATCAATGAAAACGATAACAAACTTATCTAAATATGGACTACAAACTCGATTCATGAGGTCCATGAATACAGCTGGCGCATTCGTCAATCCAAACGGCATGACCAAAAATTCGTAATGACCATAACGTGTCCGAAAAGCAGTTTTCGGAATGTCCTCTTCTTTGACACGTAATTGATGATAACCCGATCTTAGGTCGATTTTCGAATAAACACATGATCCTTGCAGTTGATCAAATAAGTCATCAATTCTCGGTAGTGGATACCCATTCTTGATAGTTAACTTATTTAATTCACGATAATCTATACACATCCTAAAAGATCCATCTTTCTTCTTAACAAACAAAATTGGAGCTCCCCACGGTGAAGTGCTTGGTCGTATGAATCCACGGTCCAGTAATTCTTTTAACTGAATTTGAAGTTCTTTTAACTCGGACGGTGCAAGTCTATATGGAGCACGAGCCACTGGTGCAGCTCCTGGTACTAAATCTATTTGAAATTCTACAGATTAAATGGAGGTAATCCCGGCAACTCTTCCGGAAAAACTTCAGGAAAATCTCTTGCCACAGGCACGTCGTTGATGCACTTCTCTTTTTCTTTATTTTCGACTTTATTAACATGTGCTAGAATAGCATAACATCCCTTTTCTAAACACTTCTTGGCTTTCAAACAGCTAATGAGTTTTAGCTTTGAGTTACCCTTCTCTCCATAAATCATCACCGGCATTTTATCCTTACAAGGAATGCGAATTTCCTTCTTGGCACACACAACTTCAGCTCCTACTTTGGACATCCAGTCCATGCCGACTATTACATCAAAACTTCCTAATTCTACGGGTATCAAGTCAATTTTAAACGTTTCTCCGGCTAAATTTATTTTACAATCACGACAAATTTTATCGGCTTTAATTAGTTTACCATTAGCTAACTCAATCATGTACTTAGCATCTAGAGGTAATGATGAACAATTCAATTTAGCTTGAAAGTCTCTACACACGTAACTTCTATCAGCACCAGTATCAAATATAATAGACGCTGATAAGTTATTAATGGTAAACGTACCCGTAACAAGCTTTGGGTCTTCACGTGCCTCTCTAGCATTAATAATAAATGCTCTCCCACGTGCAGGTCCGACATTCTTCTCTGAATTCGGGCACTGGCTCTTATAGTGACCTTGTTTTCCACACCCAAAACAAGTAACGGTAGCCAAAGCAGTTCTATTTGCATTGGTGGCAGGAGTCTTGGTACCATTTGTATTTGTAACGAGAGCCCTACAATCTTCAGCAAGATGACCCTGTCGATTACACTTGTTGCATACCACACTACAGTAACCAAAATGATGTTTGTGGCATCGGTTGCATAAAGGACTTTGTCCTTTGTAACCAAAACCTGAACCACTACCCGCACCTTTCGTGTTTTCTTGTTTCTTAAAAGATTGTTGTTGGTTACCTCGATCATAATTTCCATTCCACTTTCTTTTGTTACCCAATACCTTCACATCAGTATTGGATGATTTCTTATCCAAGATGACCTGATCCATTAGCTCGTTTGCCATGGTTATAGCTTCATGAATTGTCTTAGGTCTCGATGCTGTAACATTTGCCTTGACCTTTGTGGGCAAACCATCTTTGTACATTTCAATCTTCCGTTCTTCGGTTGGAACCAATTCAGGACATAGCAAAACTAATTCCATGAATAGCTGATTGTAGTTGGTGATTTCAGTACCAACAACCTTCAGACTTCGTAATTCATCTTCCAACTTCCTAACCTCGTTCCTTGGACAATATTTGTTGATTAACATTATTTTAAATTCTTCCCATGGAGTATCATAAGCTACATCTCCTCCTACAGCCTTCACATAATTTTTCCACCACGTGAGTGCACTATCTTGTAAAGTGCACGATGCATACTTGGTCATGTCCTTTTCAACACAACCACTGATTTTAAACACAGTCTCCATCTTTTCTATCCACCGGGTTAAACCGATCGGTCCTTCTGTTCCACTGAATGATGAGGGCTTGCAAGCTTGAAAAGTTTTGTAAGTGCACCCCACACGAGGATTTGGGTTAACTGCAGCACCTCTTGCAGCCTCGACCCATAACATTCTGTCGTTCACTCGCTGATTGATGAGTTCCTGGATTTCTTGTTCCGTCATTCGGTTCAATCGCGCCATATTCTTCTATAAGAATGAAAAGAAAATAATTATTCACATGGAATATTATAGATGTAGTGTATATTTACAGTACATTATAGCTTATTAATAATATGAACTAGGTATTATTATAAAAGCCTTTTCTTCTTATTAGCGTTTTATAATAATATCTAGGGTAGTACCTACCCGTTAATGTTCATATACTTAATAGCTTAGTACAGAACCAATTACTACAATCTAAATAATACTTAACCATGGAAAATTATTGCATTTCATACTTCACTATTTTACATATGCTTATCTTACATCGAACATTAAGCAAACCACTCTAATAATATTATACAAAACATTATATGATCCCATGGTTTAATACGGCAGCGCATCGTTTGGTCTATTTTCTAGGACGTTTAGGTTCAAGGAATGGCCTAACGCTTATCCTAGCTGTCTGCCTATATTTTGGCGGTGGGGCTGAAGAACTGGATGCCGGGATAGAACGAATAGGTATAGCGGGAATAGGGGTGGTAGTGTTTAGTGGAGTTGGTGCCACATCATCCTCACTAAACTCGGGATTTGAATTTTCTAATTCATTAGCCTTTCGTTTCTTTCCTTGTTCAAACTTGTCTTTCGTAATTTCCTGTATTTCTTCCTCAGGTTCACTTTCCTCCTCGGGTTCACTTTCCTCCTCGGGTTCACTTTCCGGGTTCCCTATAGTTGGTTCATCCGGAATTTGTGAGTCTTCCCCAAAGATATTATTTTCGTCATCGGATAGGTTAATGACTGAAACGCCATCTGAAGATTCTGGTTCGGAGTCGCTAAATGTGATAACAAGTTTTGAGCCCGACATCTATCACACAACAACTAACCCATTAGTACTACATAATATTTACATATAAATTTTAACCAACAATGATAAGCAATGGTTTTTAAATCAGACCCGGTCAAAGTCCAGACTTACTAATGTATCCTAACGACTTATCAGTTAGACACACTAATGCAAACCTGGTTCGCTAAGACCACCGCTCTGATACCACATGTCATAACCCGTCCTTAACCATAAGAACGTGTTAGATAACGTATGATTTTATAGCGAGGTATTGACCTCTATATGCGACATTTTTAAAAGAACAACTGCATATATTTTACATTACAAACCATAATTCTTATTTTTGATACAAGCTTTAGACAATAAAAAGATGATTATCATTTAGCGATAATCTTAGACTTACAAACTTTACATATGATGATAACAACACGATTTCTAGCATATTTTACAATACAAATCCTCGGATATGCAGTTTTGTTTTTGACACAAATATGAGTACGCAAGATCCTGCTTAAATTCAACATGTTACAGCGGAAGCTTCTAATTATCACCTGAGAATAGACATGCTTAAAACGTCAACATAAAGTTGGTGAGATATAGGTTTAATGACGACAGCAATATATATATATAGACCACAAGATTTCATATATAAACGTTTTAATAAAAATATTCTAAGTGGTTGAGCACTTGGTAACCATACTTAACATTTAATCACGTCGCATATTCCCTTTATTATGAAATCTTACTACACCGTACCAAGTGTAGTCACAAAACGAAGTACTGTGCAACCGTTGAATACTGGTCGTCCAGTCCGGTTGGGGTTGTCAGGCCCGATAGATCTATCAACAGGATTCGCGTTTACAATACCGCTGTAAATAACAGTTACCAAGCTACAGGGAAGTATGCCAGTGGTACAACTCAACGTAGAATATATTTTTCAGTTACTTGTGTCCATAACGTAAAACATAAAATACATATATTCTCATCCCGAAATACTTAGAGTTTAAAAGTGGGACTATATACTCACTTTCGTCTTGAAGATATGTAATTTTGACTTGGTCTCCGATTGATATTACGAACCTATCCATATATAATATATCAATACCTTTTCTTTTTAAACAAACGTCACATATATATCCTTATAATACTTTTAATACTTTTAATAATTCCTTAGTCCGTAGTTAGCAGTCCGATGTTAGTAATTCAATTTTAATGGTTCATTTTTAGGTGTTTAATAAACCCCCAATGAAATAAATAAAAACCCCCATCGTATATGTATTGGTCGAGATTAATCTTGACCCACGGTACCGGTGTTGTCAAATGACGTGTTGCGTACATAAAGTACCGGTGTTGTCAAATGACGTGTTGCGTACAATCATGGGATCTTATGATTAATCTTCTCGTATTGTTTACGGGTGATCCTGAACCATATAAAATTAAATTATGAGTACATATATATAAAATATCATGTTATTTTAAAAAGATGTGATTTATTTAATTTTCTCCAATTATTTTCGTAGCTAAACTAATCTTAGATATCCGATCTCGTTTTGGTCATAGTTTCTTCGTTACAACTCCGTTTTCGTTGATTCAACTTGCCACTTCCTTGGATCGAGTCCCTCTTTAAGACTATGAACTGTAAATACCTTAGTTTGTATTCGAAATCACAGGTCATAGGTCAAACTTTAGTGAAACTTATGAAGTTAATCATTTTCCATCATGTAAACAACCTTAAATGATTATTTTTCTAAAAATACTTATACTTTGAGTTAAATCATGAAATTTTTATGTGTTATCATATTTATAGTAAAAATCATTTTTCCAGAAAATAAACCTCCAATTCAAAGTTTAAGATGGTTTTTAATTATCCAACCCAAAATAGCCCCCGGTTACACTCCGACGTCGTAAATTCAGTTTTTAAGGTGTTCTTTGAAAAACCAAGTTATACCTTGTTAAATTAGCATATATTTATGATATATTACAGGTCTTGAAGTATTTTAAAAGTTAAGTGAGAAGGATCTATTTAGTTTGCAAACAAGTTTGAAAACATTCAAACTATGTTCTTGTTGTTTAAAATTTTATACCACAAAATAAGATAGCTATATATATATATATATGAATCGAATAAGGTTATGAACAAAGTTACTACCTCAAGTTACTTGGACAAGATTGCTCTAAAAGTGAAGTAAAAATCTAGAACCAAAAGAGTGATGGAGTTGGATGAAAGATTGGAAGTAAACTTGTGTTCTTGAAAGGATTCTTGAAGTGTTTTTGTAAGGTTTTTCTTATGGTGTTTAAGTGATGTTTTTATGGCTAGATCTTCATGGATACTAGCTGAGTGGTTATGGAGTTTCTTAAGAGTGTGTTTTAGTTAAAGGAAATGTGTAGTAAAATGAAAATGGAATGGAGTATAAATGGTGGTGTAAAAGGTGTATAAGTTTGTAATTTTGTGAAAAAAATCTTTTAATCATGTGAAATTGTCATACTAGATAACAAAAGTAGTTACCTTATACATAAGGCATTGAACAAGGGCTGGTTGGTGGTGATTTGATGTGTATATACCAATAGTAAATACATATAGAGGTTAGGTATGATACGAGTACATGTACTCTAGATATACGTATAGAAATCTTGTGAAAAATAGAATGAGAATTCAAATATAGCTATCTTTTGTGAATATAGTGATATTGTTTTATGTATTTAAGTCCTTAAAAGTGATTAAATACATTACTTATACGATATATGTATAAACATTATAGGTCATAAGTATTTATGTCAAATAACGTTACGTATGGTTATCGTTTTGAAAACTTAGGTTAGTAGTTTCAAAATATACTTGTAACTTATTGTTATTAATACAAAATGAGGTGTTAAAACATTCTTAGATCATGTTAAATATGTATATATACATATATATACACAAACGTATAATTATCATATGTTATATAGTTCGTGATATCATCGGTCAAACTAGACGGTCAAACGTTGTGTAAAACTCTTTTCGAAGGCATAAGTCTCAACAATTTGGATTGCTTATCATGTTGGTAAGGTTTAATTTATGTAAATATTAATCTTATAAGTATAGAACGATCGAAAAAGTGCGGGTCATTACATTAAAACATAAGTTTTTATTTAATTAATATAAATAAAAAAATAGAAAAATAAAAAAAAATAAAAAAAAAACCGAAACCCGTCGAAACATGACCTGTTTTTGAACTGAAACTACACCCTCCGCGACCCGCGAAGTTTTTTGAACTGGGTTCATCGCGACTCGCGGAGCCACCCTGACAAGCGTGTCCAGAACCCTAATCTGCATTTAATACGGAGTAATTAATTATTATTATTATTTTAACCCTAATTAGTTTTATTATTATTATAATTTAGTTTAAGTTTTTAATTAATATTAATTAGTTTAAGTTATAATTTAATTAGTATAATTAATTATAATTAGTTTTAATATATATAAAAATTAAGGCTTTTATAAAATAATATAAAAATAATATTTTTATAAAAATTATACTTTTTACAACTTTTAGTATATTTTTATATTTTGTATTTTTTTAATTGTTTTAGCGTAATTTTTTGTATTTTTCGCTCATATTTAGTTTTAAGTTATAGTTTTTGCCATAATTATTTTTATTTCTAGATTTTTAAGCTTTGCCGTAAAATCCCTTAAGTGTTTTCTCTTTAGACTAAGATTTAGGTGCTTTAGAATTTTGCGACGCCTTTTTAAGTTTTAGTACCTTTTTAAGATATTGTCATTTGGGATATAGTTTTTCTTGTAAGCTTTAATATTTTTAGACGCAACTTTTAATTCTTAGTTTTTAGTTCCTTTTTAAGTTTAGACGCGCTACTTTCTTATTTTTATTTTTCGACGCCTTTTACCTATGTATCAATTATCACTCCAATTAGTAATCTCAATTTGCAATTCTAATTTTAAGTTTGTGATAATAATAAGGTTGGGTTAGTCGAGTGTTTTAAAGTCTTATAAGTCGCTCTTTTTCTTTCTTATTTTTCGACACCTTTTATTTTTCAACCCTTTTCTTTTTCGACCTTTTTCGACGCGCTCTTTTTCTTTCTTATTTCTCGCAATTCTAGTTTTAGGACATAGATTTTTATTCTACTTCTTATCTAAATTTCTTAAAATTACGAAAATTTATTTTAAGTGGTTAAATTGATCGACGTCAAAATTTTCTGGTTCGTAGTAATAGTTGGATTTGTACGTGGACCGGGTTATTTGAGCCAAACAGTACTCAATTATATTGAGACCAAACGAATCCTGCCCCTCTGCTGCATCTTTTGGCTATTCGAAACGTGGGCAAAATCAGAAAAGTCTATTAATTGGATAACTTATATAATTTTTATTTTCTTTTAAAAACTAATAGGATATTCAGTGAATGCACCGAGCAAGACGTTCACCACCTTCTGTACGTTCACCACCTGTAACTCGATCAAGACATCTAGCAAATATTGCCGCCGTTGATTTTTCTTTAGAATCGTCATCCAGTCGACCAAGTACTCCAATTCAAATTTCCGATAATCCATTTTTTGAATCCGACCTCACAATTGATAATCCGGAGAATATTCAGGGATGATTCATAGATCCTGAACCATTAATTTTTCCTCCGGAACCACCAATTATTCAAACAGAGATTGTTGAGGAACGAACCATTAAATCAGAATCCTCTAGTGATTTAGATTCAACAAATTCAATCATGGAGAATCTGGAACCTTTAAGTATGGAAGACCGAATGCGAGCTAAACGCACTGGCCAAGGTCACGCAATTACTCATCCAGACATTAATGTGCCAGATTATGAAATCAAAGGACAAATTCTACACATGGTGACTAATCAATGCCAATTTAGTGGTGCGCCGAAGGAAGATCCAAATGAACATCTTCGTACCTTTAATAGGATCTGCACACTATTTAAAATAAGAGAAGTTGAGGATGAACAGATATATCTCATGTTATTTCCCTGGACTTTAAAGGGAGAAGCCAAAGATTGGTTGGAATCGTTACCTGAAGGGGCGATTGATACATGGGACGTTTTAGTTGAAAATTTTCTTAAACAATTCTTTTCGGCATCTAAAGCCGTAAGACTTCAAGGAGAAATTGTTACGTTCACACAGAAACCAAATGAAACTCTATATGAGGCGTGGACAAGATTTGGAAAGTTATTAAGAGGATGTCCGCAACATGGTTTAGACACCTGTCAAATAGTACAAATATTCTACCAAGGATGCGACATCACTACAAGGAAAGACATCGACATAGCAGCTGGTAGTTCCATTATGAAGAAAACCAAAACTGATGCTTATAAAATTATTGATAACACTGCTTCCCACTCACATGAGTGGCACCAAGAAAAAGATATCGTTAGATCATCTAAAGCAGCTAGAGCCGATTCTAGCCATGACTTAGATTCCATTTCAGCAAAGATAGATGCTGTCGAGAGACGAATGGAAAAGATGACTAAGGATATTCACTCAATACGAATTAGTTGTGAGCAGTGTAGAGGACCACATTTGAAAAAAGATTGTCTCAGTATTGAACTATCAATGGAACAAAGAGAGAATATTTCATACATAAACCAAAGGACTGGAAATAATTATCAGAATAATTGTCAACCGCCAAGACCAATTTACAATCAAAACCAGAATTATAATCGAAATGTCCATACAACAATCAACAAGGTCCTAGCAATCAACAAGTATCCAATAATACTTACAACCAGCAAAGACCTAATTTTCAAAACAAACCACAAACCGATGATAAAAAGCCAAATTTAGAAGATATGATGACGAAGCTAGTTGAAACTAAAACGCAGTTTTTCACATCTCAGAAACAAACTAATGAACAAAATGCTCAAGCATTTAGAAATCAACAAGCTTCTATTCAAAATTTGGAACAAGAAGTAAGTAACCTAGCAAGGTTAATAGGTGAAAGAAAACCGGGAAGTTTACCTAGTGATACAAATGCTAACCCCCGGAATGAAACAGCTAAAGCCATTACCACAAGAAGTGGTACAACACTTAAACCACCCGAAATACCTGTAATTTCTGATGAAGCTATTCCTACTCCACAAGAACCACAACCTGAGCAAGATAAAGAAAAAGAACCGGTAGTTGAAAAGGTTAATGAAGATAACACAGTTAAGGCTAAACCTTATGTTAAACCATACCAACCACCACTTCCTTACCCGAGTAAAATGAAAAAAGAGAAACTTGAAGCCGAGCAATCCAAATTCTTGGATATGTTTAAACAGATAAATGTAAATCTTCCTTTCATTGATGTAATTTCAGGAATGCCTAGATATACTAAATTTCTGAAAGATTTAATCACAAATAGAAAAAAAATGGAAGAACTCTCGGTCGTTACTATGAATGCTAATTGTTCAGCAGTGCTGTTGAATAAGATACCAGAAAAATTATCTGATCCAGGAAGTTTCACAATTCCATGTTTTCTGGGTAGTCTTAGTTCAATAGAAGCATTGACAGACTTAGGTGCTAGTATAAATTTAATGCCGTATTCACTATACGCTAAACTAGACCTTGGAGAATTAAAACCAACAAGAATAAGCATACAACTAGCTGATAGATCAATAAAATATCCTAGAGGGATAATGGAGAACATGCTAGTTAAAGTTGGTACTTTAGTATTATCAGTAGATTTTGTTGTTCTGGACATGGAAGAAGATTCTCAAGTTCCTCTCATATTAGGAAGACCATTCTTAAACACGGCTAAAGCAATGATAGACGTGTTCGGTAAGAAACTGACCCTAAGTATAGAGGATGAGAGTGTTACCTTTTCAGTTGATAGAGCAATACAACAACCACAATCTGCAGATGATACATGTTATTATATTCAAACTATAGATTCACATGCAGAATTGTTAGAAGAATTTCCAGAATTACAAGGAACAGGAGAATGTTCTTTAGGAGAAGGAACTGAACCAATTGATGAAACTGAAATGTTAGCTACACTAATAGCTAATGGATATGAACCAACAACAGAAGAAATTCAAATGTTAAAAGAAGAAGACAGATATCGATATAAATCATCGATAGAAGAACCTCCGACATTAGAGTTAAAGCCACTTCCAAACCATTTGGAATACGCTTATTTACATGGTGAATCTGAATTAACTGTAATAATATCGTCTTCACTTACTGAAAATGAGAAATCACAACTCATTTCTGTGTTGAAAGCTCATAAACCAGCTATTGCATGGAAAATTCATGATATTAAAGGAATAAGTCCTTCGTATTGCACACATAAAATCCTTATGGAAGAAGGTCATAAAACATATGTGCAACGCCAACGAAGACTAAATCCTAATATGCAAGATGTAGTTAAGAAAGAAATTATTAAACTGCTAGATGCAGGTTTAATTTATCCAATTTATGATAGTCCATGGGTAAGCCCAGTTCAATGCGTGCCTAAGAAGGGTGGCATGACTGTCATTACAAATGAGAAAAATGAGCTTATTCCTACTAGGACTATAACAGGATGGCGTGTATGTATTGATTATAGAAAATTAAATGATGCCACCAGAAAAGATCACTTTCCCTTACCTTTCATTGATCAAATGTTGGAAAGATTAGCCGAAAATAGTTACTATTGTTTTCTTGATGGATTTTCCGGATATTTTCAAATTCCAATAGCACCCGAGGACCAAGAGAAAACCACATTCACGTACCCTTATGGTACTTTTGCTTACAAACGCATGTCATTTGGACTTTGTAATGGCCCTGCAACCTTTCAAAGGTGCATGATGGCGATTTTTCACGACATGATAGAAGAATGCATGGAAGTTTTCATGGATGACTTTTCAGTCTTCGGTGATACATTTGAATCATTTTTAGTTAATCTTGAACGAATGCTTATTAGATGCGAACAATCAAATCTGGTTCTTAATTGGGAGAAATGCCATTTCATGGTTAAAGAAGGCATCGTTCTTGGACATAAAATTTCAAAGGAAGGAATTGAAGTGGATAGAGCTAAAGTAGATGTAATTGCTAAACTTCCACATCCCACCAATGTTAGAGGAGTTAGGAGTTTTCTAGGGCATGCCGGTTTTTACCGACGTTTTATAAAAGATTTTTCTAAAATTGCCACTCCTATGAATAAACTCCTAGAAAAGGATGCTCTATTCATCTTTTCAGATGAATGCATCAAATCTTTTAATATTCTTAAAGAGAAACTCACTAATGCGCCGATCATGATAACACCAAATTAGAATCTACCATTCGAACTTATGTGCGATGCAAGTGATTTTGCAATGGGAGCCGTTTTAGGACAAAGGATTGAAAAACTATTTCAACCTATTTATTACGCTAGTAAGACGTTACAAGGAGCACAAACAAATTACACAACTACTGAAAAAGAACTCCTTGCTATTGTCTTTGCTTTTGACAAATTTCGATCATATCTCGTTCTAGCTAAAACGGTGGTCTATACCGACATTCTGCTCTTAGATACCTATTTTCGAAACAAGATGCTAAACCAAGATTAATCCGTTGGATCTTAATCTTACAAGAGTTTGATATTGAAATCCGAGATAAAAGAGGAGCAGAAAATCTCGCCGCTGATCATCTTTCTCGTCTTGAAAATCCCGAATTAGAAGTTCTAAATGAATCGGCCATACAAGACAACTTTCCTGATGAATATATATTGAAGATAGATTATAATGAAATACCATGGTTTGTAGACTATGCAAACTACTTAATTTGTGGATTCCTTGAAAAAGGATTGTCATACCAAAAACGAAAGAAATTCTTTAGTGATATAAAACACTATTTCTGGGAAGATCCACATCTGTTTAAAAGTTGTCCAGATGGAATAATACGCCGATGTGTATTCGGAGATGAAGCTAGTAAAATCTTAAACCATTGTCACACAGGACCAATAGGAGGGCATTATGGTCCTCAACCCACAGCAAGAAAAGTTTACGATGCTGGATTCTATTGGCCTACAATTTACAAAGACACACACCTTCTTTGCAAATCCTGTGATGCTTGTCAATGGGCCGGAAAAATAAGTCAACGTGATGAAATGCCACAAAATGTCATACAAGTATGTGAAGTATTTGACATTTGGGGTATTGATTTTATGGGTCCATTTCCAAAATCTCATAATAATCTATATATTCTCGTAGCCATTGATTATGTATCTAAATGGGCGGAAGCACAAGCTCTCCCAACTAATGATGCACGAGTTGTAGTCAACTTTTTAAAATGTCTTTTTGCAAGGTTTGGAACACCGAAAGCTTTAATAAGTGATCGGGGAACTCATTTTTGTAATAATCAACTTGAGAAAGTTCTCAAAAGATATGGAGTAACTCATAAAATCTCCACCGCATATCATCCATAGACAAGTGGACAAGTTGAAAATACCAACCGAGCATTAAAATGTATTCTAGAGAAAACCGTAGGATCAAATCCGAAGGAATGGTCCATAAAATTAGAGGATGTGAAGGTATTTCGTATGCCCGAGAGACATACTAAATTAATGTGGCTGACGTGTTATGATCCAAGTCGGGTCATACCCAATAACAAACTTACCGACACCTTATTTGTATTTGATTTTAACGATTGGTTCATTGATCAAATACGCGACACTTGAACTTTAAGAAAAATGGTTTTCTTAAATATTACTTGATGTGTATTATATATAAATTATGGAATAATTTATATATTATGGATTTAATTATTTATAGGTTAAATAATTAATTTATTTATGTTACATTTTATATATAAATTGGTTTTATATAATAAAATGTGTATATAAATTAAAATGGAAGTTTTATAGAATAGTTTTATAAAATTTATATTTTATAAAACTTATTTTAAAAACAACTAGTTAGTTGCCTTGGAGTCTTGAATAACACATGCTAAAGATGGTTAAGCTTTTCCTTTAATCAAGATACTTGTTCATTGACTCCTTGGGAGACTACTAGAAAAAGATACACATGCAAATACACTTTCAAGTGATCAAAAAAACTGCATTATTTCTCTCCTTGCTGCTGCTGAAAACCGTAGGTATTGGGGGGCAAGAAGGGATCATAATTTGGTTTTTGGCAAGCTAAATTCAAGTGCAATAAAATCCTAACCAAAGCTAGGTGTTGGTGCACAAGTTTGGGGTATTTCTCCTTGAGGTTTCATCCATTTGAAGCTCCATTCAACATCATCATCTTCATCTCTTTCAACTAGCTTGGAATAGGTATAACATCTTATTCTTGCTTGTAGTTTGTAAGTATATATCACAACTTGATCCTAATTGGGATTTAACTTTAATTGGCTTAAAGTTTAACAAGTCTAAAATTGGTAATTAACATGCTTCCGCTTTCTTAATTCTTAAAATGGTTTAAGTATATTATGAACTTGTTAAATCCCACAATGGTATCTAGAGCCGAAGTTTTTGAAATATGCTTCGAGATGGTTATTAAACCCACTATAATTTTGCATTTTATGAACATGCATGAAGTAGAATGTAAAATTTTCGGTTTTGGGTGGTTTGTCTTTTTGGCCAAAATCACTTGTGATTATGCATTCTGTACTGCCAATCACTTGTGATTCTGTACTGCAAATCACTTGTGATTCTGTACTGCCAATCACTTGTGATTCTGTGTTGCCGATCACTTGTGATTCTGTATTGCCAATCACTTGTGATTCTGTGTTGCAGATCACTTGTGATTCTGTGTTTCCAATCACTTGTGATTCTGTATTGCCAATCACTTGTGATTCTGTGTTGCAGATCACTTGTGATTCTGTGTTTCCAATCACTTGTGATTCTGTATTGCCTTCACTTGTGTAGTTAATGTTCACAATCTAAGCCTTGACCTTGTGTTTGGTTGCATGCATGGTTGATTGATATTTATTCAATTGGTTTGTAATAATATTTATTCATTTGGCATGTAATAATTCATTTGGTTATGTAATTTATTTTATATTTGGTATGTAAAATAGATTAGGTTGTAATTTCATTTTTTAGACAAAATGTATTAGGATATATTTTGTAAAATGATGAAGAATGATGAAGACTTGAAGAACACATGAAGAAGCATTTGGATGCAAGGTTAAGTGGGAGATTTGAAATCTCCTACTTTGTGTAATTACCCCTTATCCGGTGGCATTTGTTTTCGGCTAAACAAATGTCTACCAATATGGCTTGATTGTGAACATATGATTTTGCATGCGTGGTTGTTTTGTATGATTATGTGGATTGTATGTTTGTATGCTACAAGTTAATCACACAAGTTAACAACAAGCAAAATGGAAATTTAATTGGTTAAATTATACATTAATTAACAACATGCAAAACGACAATTTAATTGGTTAAATTAAAAATGGCTAAAAGGACATTAATAAACGGTTATTAAAATCATGATTAGGATCATATATATAAAATGGTTTATAGACATGAAAATGGATTTTCATAAGAACCATACACTAAATGCATGTTAGTGTATGGCATAAAAGTTTTCTCAAACTAGAATTTATGAAAACTTAAAATCCCTTAACTAAAACAAGGTAAACAAGTTAAACGCCATCCTTTTGTGGAAACACTTAGACATATTAGGAATCTCTTGATGGGATAAAGGTCACCTAACCGTCATGAGTGAACTAATATGAATAAGGTACACTTCACATACATGTGGGATAAAGGTCACCTAACCACTTGTATATTAAGTCTACATGTTTACACAAGTAGGACGACTTGATTTAGGAATCATGAACTTAGGGTCACCGAAGCATGAGGAACAAATAGGCGTTGATGGGATAAATATGCCATGCAAAAGGATTGCATGATCCCATAACTTAGAAGTTGCAAAAGGATTGCAATTGTCACATAAATGACCACCTAGCTAAATCAAATGACGGGATAAAGGTCACCTAACCGAAATTTGGTTTACCGTTGGATTCTAAGATTTAATAAAACAATTAAAAATAAAAGGGTATTGTTTATTAAATTTAAAATCGATACTTAAAAGGACTTTGTTAAATTTTGTAGATGGCCGCAAATAACAACAACATGCAAAATGCACCACTTAACCTAAACAACCTATCATTAAGGTCTCTCCTCGAGAAAGACAAACTCAACCATACGAACTTTATGGATTGGTTCCGTAATCTTAGGATTGTCCTCAAACTTGAGGACAAAGCGTATGTGTTGGAGGACCCTATTCCCGACCAACCGGATGAGGAAGATATAGAGGGCATGGCTTATTATGACAAGTATTGCGCCGATTCGGTGCAAGTCGCTTGTCTAATGCTTGGGACTATGATACCCGAACTCCAAAAGGATTTCGAACATCATAGTGCATATGACATGATTACGCAATTGAAGGAGATGTTCCTTCAACAAGCACGTGTCGAGCGCTTCGAAACGGTTCGAGCGCTACATGCATGTCGTATGGATGACACCCAATCCATCTCCTCTTATGTCCTCAAAATGAAGAGCCTTATTGATCGTGCTAACCGTCTTAACCTAAACATATCAAATGAGTTAGCCACCGATCTTATCCTTAATTCCCTATCAAAAAGGTTTGATCAATTTGTAATTAATTACAATATGAATGGGATGGATAAGAGCATAGGTGAGCTTCACGGTATGCTTAGAACGGCGGAAACTAGCATGGGAAAAAGGGCTTTACCCGTGTTAGCAATCGATCAAGGTGGGTCCAAAAGTAAGACCTCTAAGCCAAAGGTGGCTAAGAGAAAAGGACCCGCCAATCAAGGCAAAGGGAAAGGGAAGATGGTTACCCCAACCATCAACAAGGCTAAGAAGCAAAAGGTAGCCGAGAAGGCAAACCCCAAGGAAGACCCATGTTTCGGTTGCGGTGAGATGGGTCATTGGAAACGAAACTGTCCGGTCTACCTTAAGGAGTTGAAGGACAAGAGGGATGCAGGGCAAACCTCAGGTAATATATATATGGTATATATAGAGCTAAGTATTACTTCTTCTAATACATGGGTATTAGACACTGGATGTGGAACTCATATTTGCAATTCTTTGCAGGGGTTCAAAAGAAGTGATCATAAGGCGGGAACATCAAGTCTCTATATGGGCAATGGTGCAAAGGTGCATGTTAAAGCTCAAGGAGATTTTATTTTGAAGCTTCCAAGTGGATTGGAACTTATTTTAGAAAATGTTTTGTATGCTCCGGATTTGTGTAGAAACATTATTTCTATTTCTCGCTTAAAACAATGTGGTTACGTTGTTAATTTTATTGATGATGATATTCATGTTTCTAAAGATAATGTATTCTATTTCAAGGCTTCGCCTTCAAATGGAATTTATGAATTGGTTCATGATGACACATCTTCTAGTAGCTCAATGTACCATACAAGCACCAAGAAACTCAAAAGGGATTTGAGTGATTCCTACTTATGGCATTGTCGCCTTGGTCACATAAACAAGAACCGAATACATACACTTCAAAAGAATGGACTTTTGAAATCAAATGAAATGGATTCGTTTGAAGTATGTGAATCTTGTTTACAAGGCAAGATGACTAAAGCACCTTTCAAAGGGACCTATGAAAGGGCTAAAGATTTATTGGGATTAATACATTCGGATGTATGTGGACCCTTTAAACCCATGACTAGGAAAGGTGAAAGATACTTTGTTACTTTCATTGATGACTTTAGTCGTTTCGGATATGTCTACTTATTAAGACACAAGGACGAAACGTTTGAAGCATTCAAAGAATATCAAAACGAAGTACAAAATCAACTCAATAAGACAATTAAGGTACTACGTACCGATAGAGGAGGTGAATACCTAAGCGATGCCTTCCAAGATCATCTTAGGAGTTGTGGGATTATCTCACAACTTACTCCACCCGGAACACCCCAACTTAATGGAGTTTCCGAAAGGAGGAACCGAACCCTAATGGATATGGTTCGATCTATGATGGCAAGAAGCTCGTTACCTCTGTCATTTTGGGGTTATTGTCTAAGCTCCGCGGCTCGTATTTTAAATATGGCCCCAACCAAGAAAGTGGAACGAACTCCTCATGAGATGTGGTTTGGAAAACCTCCTTCTCTATCATACTTAAAGGTATGGGGATGTGAAGCTTATCCTAAGCGTTACGTCCCTAATAAGTTGAATGCTCGATCCACGAAGTGTATCTTCATAGGATATCCTAAGGATGATATGGGATACTATTTCTATGATCCATACGAGCAGAATGTATTTGTTGCTCGAAAGGCGGAATTCCTTGAAACTAAGTTCCTAATGGAAGGAAATAGTGAAAGGAAGATAGATCTTGAAGAGGTTCAAGATCAAGTAGATGATACACAATTGGTTGACACTAGCACTCAACATGAAAATGTTGATAGTGATCAAATGAATGATCAAAATACACAAGGCATTCGTAGATCTGGTAGGATTAGCAATTCTCCTGAGAGATATGGGTTTCTCATAGATGGTTGCTATACGGTTGATTTGGATGAACCGACAAACTACGAAGATGCTTTATCAAGGATCGATAAAGATAAATGGCAGGAAGCCATGAACGCTGAGATGCAATCCATGTATGAAAACCAAGTTTGGGAACTTGTTGTGCAACTTCCTAGCTCCAAGCTAGTTGATTGCAAATGGCTTTTCAAGAAGAAAACCGACATACATGGAAACTTGGATACATATAAAGCTAGACTTGTTGCAAAAGGTTTCACTCAAACTCAAGGGGCTGATTATGATGAAACTTTCTCGCCTGTGGCAATGCTAAAGTCTATTAGGATATTATTTGCCATTGCTGCTCACTACGACTATGAAATATGGCAAATGGATGTCAAAACCGCCTTCCTAAATGGATATCTTATGGAAGATGTCTATATGGTCCAGCCTGAAGGTTTTGTTGATCCAAAATATCCTAAAAGTGTATGCAAGTTAAAGAAGTCAATCTACGGATTGAAACAAGCATCTAGAATGTGGAATCATCGTTTTAATGAGGAAGCCGAGAAATTTGGCTTCATTAAAAATGGTGATGAAGCTTGTGTATATAAGAAAGCTAGTGGGAGCTCTACAATGTTCCTTGTGCTATATGTGGATGATATATTATTATTTGGGAATGATATTACCACAATGCAAGGAGTCAAAACTTGGCTAAAGAGTTGCTTCTCCATTAAGGATCTTGGAGACGCACAATACATATTGGGGATAGGGATCTATAGGAATAGATCCAAGAGATTGATAGGTTTAAGTCAAAGTACATACATTGATAAAATCTTGAAAAGGTTCAAGATGGAAAACTCTAAGAAAGGTTTGGTACCTATTCAAAGAGGAACCGTTCTCAATTCATCTCAGTGTCCTACCACGAAAGATGAACAAGAGAGAATGAAGAAAGTCCCATACGCATCTGCTATTGGGTCTATCATGTATGCGATGATATGTACTAGACCGGATGTGTCATGCGCTCTAAGCTTGACAAGTAGATACCAGAATAACCCAGGAAACAGTCATTGGATTGCTGTTAAAAGTATATTGAAATACCTTAGGAGAACTAAGGATATGTTTCTAATATATGGGTCTGGTGAGGAGGAACTCGCCGTAAAAGGTTACGTGGACGCGAGTTTCCAAACTGATCGAGATGACTCTCGATCACAATCCGGTTATGTCTTCATGTTAAATGGTGGTGCGGTCTCTTGGAAGAGTTCGAAACAGGAGGTTGTTGCGTTATCCACTACAGAGTCGGAGTACATTGCCGCCTCACTGGCAGCTCAGGAAGCTGCATGGATGAAGAAATTCATCGACGACTTAGGAGTGGTCCCTTCCATTCAGGACCCTCTTGAGATCTTTTGTGACAACGAGGGTGCGATTGCTCAAATCAAGGAACCTCGTGCTCATCAAAAGACTCGTCACATTGAGCGGAGATTCAACTACATCAGGGATGAGGTTGAAAAGGGAAAGATATGTATTCACAAAGTTCACACAGATCATAATGTTGCGGATCCACTCACGAAGCTTTTACATGGGCCAAAACATGAGGGACATGTTTGTGCGTTAGGGCTTCGATATTCTAGTGATTGGAATTGATCTACTTTATGTATTGTAACGGAACGAATTAGTTCAAACTCATTAATATAATTATGGTATTAATTTAATTATGAGTCATGTTCCTATTTTGCATATTTCATCCATGAATAAGCAACTATTCTAAATTTCCGTAGTCGATCACATTTGTGGGAACAAGTGTGAGGTTTAGACTATTATGAACTTGGATTGGTATACATTCATAGGTTGAATGTGGGGCAAGGTTGCAACCAAGGTTCATAGATATTTGTGGGAAACAAATATTGGAAGACCCGCTCTCAAGAATTACTGTATAGAGCCTTTGTGGTTGATCACATGTAATCTTGAGTAAAGGCGAATATCATTGTATCCTCTGACCTGAGATACATATTGGGTTCGGATATTCACCAAGTACTGTGCCTTGATTCTTTCCTTCGCTATTCTGAAACATGGTAGTACATAAGGAAGAACTCAGGTATATTACAAAGTGTATATCTAGGACGTATGTAGTCAAGATGGAATTTGTCCCTCTTATTCGTTGAGAGTCAGATGTCTAAGGCCTGAAAAGTTAAATCTATAAGAGAGTGATCACTCTGTATCTCTTGGATTTAACATGACATCTAGGACGAAAGGAAATAATGAAAGATTCACCTAATCATATTCGAGATGGGAACTCGAAAGGGATGATGTTATTGAATGGCACAAAGTCATAACATATTAGGGGTGATGGACGGTGTGTTAGGCTGTATCCATCACTTGCATTAATTTCTTATGTTTCTCGTGCAAGTGGGAGATTGAAGGTATTTCGTATGCCCGAGAGACATACTAAATTAATGTGGCTGACGTGTTATGATCCAAGTCGGGTCATACCCAATAACAAACTTACCGACACCTTATTTGTATTTGATTTTAACGATTGGTTCATTGATCAAATACGCGACACTTGAACTTTAAGAAAAATGGTTTTCTTAAATATTACTTGATGTGTATTATATATAAATTATGGAATAATTTATATATTATGGATTTAATTATTTATAGGTTAAATAATTAATTTATTTATGTTACATTTCATATATAAATTGGTTTTATATAATAAAATGTGTATATAAATTAAAATGGAAGTTTTATAGAATAGTTTTATAAAATTTATATTTTATAAAACTTATTTTAAAAACAACTAGTTAGTTGCCTTGGAGTCTTGAATAACACATGCTAAAGATGGTTAAGCTTTTCCTTTAATCAAGATACTTGTTCATTGACTCCTTGGGAGACTACTAGAAAAAGATACACATGCAAATACACTTTCAAGTGATCAAAAAAACTGCATTATTTCTCTCCTTGCTGCTGCTGAAAACCGTAGGTATTGGGGGGCAAGAAGGGATCATAATTTGGTTTTTGGCAAGCTAAATTCAAGTGCAATAAAATCCTAACCAAAGCTAGGTGTTGGTGCACAAGTTTGGGGTATTTCTCCTTGAGGTTTCATCCATTTGAAGCTCCATTCAACATCATCATCTTCATCTCTTTCAACTAGCTTGGAATAGGTATAACATCTTATTCTTGCTTGTAGTTTGTAAGTATATATCACAACTTGATCCTAATTGGGATTTAACTTTAATTGGCTTAAAGTTTAACAAGTCTAAAATTGGTAATTAACATGCTTCCGCTTTCTTAATTCTTAAAATGGTTTAAGTATATTATGAACTTGTTAAATCCCACAGGATGCACTCTGGGCTTCTAGAACAGCCTACAAAACTCCAATTGAAACCACACCTTTTAAACTCGTTTACGGAAAAGCATGTCATCTTCCATTAAAAATTGAACACAAAGCATTTTGGACTTTGAAGACATGTAATCTTGATTTACATGAAGCTGGACGTCTACGGTTAAGTCAATTAAACGAATTAGAAGAATTAAGACATGAAGCATATGAAAATTCGTTAATCTATAAAGAAAGAACGAAGAAATGGCATGATAAAAGAATCAGAAGTTCAAAAGAATTCAAAGAAGCAGACAAAGTTCTTCTTTTCAATTCTCGATTCAAGCTATTTCCTGGAAAATTGAAATCAAGATAGTCTGGACCATTCATAGTCAAAAGAGTTTTCCCATACGGAACAGTAGAATTAATAAATTCAAATGGGATTGAATTTAAAGTTAATGGTCATAGAGTTAAACATTACATACATGGTCCGACGGAAGTTGACAATGATGTTAATCATAATTTCACCACCCAAGAAAACCTTCAAAATAAAAACATAAATATGTTATCAACAACATATGAAAAATCAAAATTGGAATATAGGGAGGAGTCAAATTTGAGTGATGAAGAAGAATTCTTATACAAACCTCCCATTCTAAGAAACGAAGAAAAATGTGAACAAGAAGTTCAAATAGAAGTGAAAGAACTAAGAAAAGAACACCCGAAAAAGGTTTACAAACCAACTCGACTTGCAAATATTATGCCTCTTTCCTTATACAAAAGATTAGGCATGGGTAAATTAAAACCAACCAAAATAGGTGTTCAATCATTTGACCAAACCATTAAACACCCGGTTGGAATAGCAAATAATTTACTTGTTAACGTAGGAAGTTTGACCTTTGTTGCAAACTTCATAGTGATTAATATGGAGGAAAACCTTGATATTCCTCTAATTCTAGGTCGCCCATTTTTAGCAACCACCGAGGCATTCATTGATGTAAGAGAAGGTAGAATGACACTTAGGGATGGTGATACATCGATCACCTTTGTGAACCGAAAGTTTAGATCTCCACCAACCAAAACTGTTAGACCAATAAAAACGCATAAGTGTGGGGAAGATGAAGAAACACTTAATGATGATCCAATCACAAAGAATGCCGTTGATGATACGAAATTAGATGAACCCATTTTTAACAGTTCAACGAAGAAACTTTATAAACGGATTCACGATGCTAAGATTAAAGGAAACTTTAAGTTATGTAACCGATTAGTATCCAATTTATCGCCAAAAGAAAAGGCGATGTTAGTTGAATTTGTGAAAGTTACGGAGGAAATCAACAAATGGATTGAAGTAAAAGTCAAAGATATACAAGTTGTTGATGATTCAATTGAAAATAATGTTAATCACAATTTCAACTAAGTGTAGGGAGGTTTATGTATTTCTGTTAGAGTTAGATTTTCTATTTTCGTGTAGTTCTCGAAATTGGAACCCGAATGGTCTTTCCCTAGCAGACCCTAAAGAACTAGTCTTCTCCCCCCATTCTGAATTTTTTATTTTTTTAGGTTTTTTCGAAATGAAGACTTCCTGTTGTAGCGACCCGACAAAATCGTCATTGACGGCGCCGTCTACTTAGGTCCCGTTACGTGGTCATAAGTCCTTAAGATGACGTTTGACCAAAAAAAAATATGTCGCATTCATTTCAAATGTAAAGGATGTTTCAAGTTTACAAAAGTAGTTCAACGACTAGTTACATTACAATGTTTAACGTACAATTGAAACCTATGCGACACAATTTAAAAGCAAGTCAAGGGCTCCAAATATGCATGTATACTCGACATCAAAGCAAGTATCAAAAAGAGTGCGGAAGCATGTATCATATAGCATTGAGGGACCTGAGAAAACATAGAGAATCTGTCAACGAAAACGTTGGTGAAATCATAGGTTTAGTAAATGAGTATGTAAGTAAAATAAGTTGAACCACAAGTTATAGTATAAGTCGATTTTCCGAATCGTTTGAATTCCATAAGTATTGTTGTTTACCGAGCACCCAATTATCAAAGCTTAACCGTATCATTTACCTCAGCATAAAAGTGTTAGAACATACACCGTACCAGAATATATTTCATTCGCTTAACGGTAGCGAACCGTCCGAATGAGGGTTAGTCAAACCCGTATGGATCCACACAACATAGTCTCGCTTACACCATCTGATGTAATTAATGATAATTGAATTGAGGGTTTTCGTTCAAACTCGTCCGTATCTTTGTATTCGTATCCGTGTTCGATGTATAAAAGTATGAAAGGTATATATACATATGAAATGTATATAAGTATGTAACGTATATGTTTCTCAGCCCACGATTTAAAAATATAAAAGTTGTTGAAAAAGTGGGACTATGATCTCACCTTGAGTGCACGAGTAGTAAAGTACTTCAACAAGTAAACGTGTGCAAAGAACAATGCTAGTCTTGACCTAAACAATAGGTTGTATCAATAACGGTAAACACGATAGGTCAAAAATGTTCAATTAGTCCTATGGCTCGTTACGACTCGAATACTACAACATGTGAGTCAAATTTTCATGTTTCATGCAAGATACGAGAATAAAAGCATGTTAGAAAGATTGCATAAGTATTCGGTTAAGTTTGGCTAAAAGTTAAACTTGGTCGGGTCAAAGTTAACGAAAAAGTCAACACGTTCGGGTCGGGTCCCGAACTATTTTTATGAGGTTTTCAATCATATATAAGCATGTTGGTCAAGTTTCTTGTTAATCGGAGGTGCGTAGCATAGTTAGAATTAAACGAAAAACGACCAAATTGGACAGCACCTGATAGGCCATCTGGACGGCGTCCAAAATGGCTGGACGGCGTCCAGTATTGAAGGCCTGGACGGCGTCCAAAAGACTGGACGGCATCCAAGTCTGAAGGTCTGGACGGCGTCCAAGAATCTGGACGGCGTCCAGGTCTGTATCCAGGCCCTGTTTTGCTGCAACAAAGAAATGCACGAACCAAAACTCAAACAATCCCAATTTATGACCCGCAAACAATCAAAACATGTATCCTATATCATCGGGAAAGTATTTTGACAAAGGATACAACTAACCACCTATCATCAATCGTGTTTATCACTTACAACAACAAAAACCTCATCAAATGATCGTTAATTGTTTATAATCAAAGCTTCAAGTTCTAAAAACGCATTTCATGATTCGGGAATCCAATTTATACATATGATATGCCATTTTGAAGGTAATGAAACATACAATACAACTAAACACTTACTAACAATGTTTCATGGCATTCAAATCATCAAAAGTTCATTTTAAAGTTCATCAAACCCTAATTAAGAATCACAAAATCAATAATCATGTTAACGCAAGGTTTTCATATCATCCAACCTACCAAAACGAAACTAACGATGCTAGTAACACTTTTAACACAATGGGTTTAACATCTAACAACATTTAATCAATCAAAATCAAAGATTAAACTAACCCATTTCAAGTGTTCATGCTAGTTACACCAAATAACAAGATCGAGCATTCAAATTACATACACGACATTACAATGAGCCATAGACACTAACTAACACCATTTCAAGTCAAAAACACGAATTTAGAGAAATCTAGAGTTTTAGAAATGTTACCCAAACGAGATGAAGTTGGTACCAAAATGTTTAGGATGAAGAGAGGATCACGAATATGTAATTTATTTTGTTGTAAGCCTCCTAGATCGAATTTAGATGATGATTGAATGAATTTGGTAAATGTGTGTGTGTTCTTGCAGGAGAGAAAGAGAGAGAGATAGAGATGATTGAATGGTGGTGATTGGGGTGGACTAGTTGACCTAGTCAACTAGTTTGCCCCGTGTCAATTTTAGTCCCTCGAGTTTAGAAGCGGGTGCGGGATTTTACCGAACGAATATTTTGAAAACGCTCGATTAAATGAGTGATGTTATAATTAAATAACGAAAATATTATGAACGTTAGTCAACGGAAGCTACGAATTTAGATAACGGAAGATATTATCTAAAAAAAAAAGACGGTCGTTAAAATAATTTAACGGAAAAATGCGGGATGTTACATTACCTACACCTTAAAAGAAATTTCGTCCCGAAATTTAGTTGAATTCCTTCATCGAGATCGTGCGTTGCCCATTCTACGGATAAGTGAAAGTACTTCTTTGGGCATTTCAACGAACTTTGACAGTCGGGGTTTTACGTTGTTTCAGAGTTTGGTTTCATGATTCAAAATTTCAACCGGTTCTCCTAGGAAGGAAAGTTTGTCATCGATAGTAGGTTCGTCGAAGAGGGTAACAAGTCCTGGTTTCGCAAGGCACGTCTTTAAGTTTGATACGTAGAATGTGGGATGTACGGAGACTCGAATGATTTGAAAAATCTAAACGGTTAGTAACGGGTCCGAAACGCTCCAGGATTTTAAAAGGTTTTGTGTATCGCGGATTTAGCTTTCTACGTTTCCCGAAACGGATTGCACCTTCCTAAGGTACGACTTTTAACGTTACGCGGTTACCCACTTGGAATTCGAGAGGTCCACATCTAACATCGGTATAGCTCTTTTGGCGACTACGGTCCGCCTTGAGCCTTTCTTGGATTTGAACGATCATAACGGTTATCTCATGAATGAGTCCGGGTCCGGTGGTTTGCATGTCAAATACTTCGGTTCAACAATTTAGAAAATGACAATTTTTGGCTATATGAGTCCTCGAAAGGTGTGGCGTTAATACTCGGATGAAAATTATTGTAGTACTAGAATTCGGCTAAAGGCAAATACTTTTCTCAAGTAAATTTGAAGTTGATAACGCAAATTCGTATTACGGTTTTCAAGGTTGAATTGTACATGTGCTTTGTTCGTCAGTTTGTGGATGATACGCGGTACTCATGTCTAAACGTGGTCCCGAGACTTTTGTAAGGCACTCCTAAATCTAGAAGTGAAACGAGGATTTCGATCCGAAACGAGGTACATTTCCTTAAGATAAATTTGAATAAGTTTGTTAGGACTTGAAAACTTTAGTTAGAACAAGTTTCTGTTTCTCAAGAATTTCGCGCCGCGAAAGATTTATTGGATTTCGAAAACGTTTGTTAGGACTATTCACCCTCGTGGTGAATACTAGTATAACATGAAGAGTCTCTCTCTCCATTGAGAGTTTAGAATAACTATTTCCTTAAACGGAAGTACGAAAGAAAAGATAGGAGTGAAATGAGAACTTAGAACAGGATGAGTTTACGTCTTGAGGTAGCCACATCGCACATCTGGTGGTCAAATGTTGAGACGGGGTGGGAAACGAGATAGTACACGTAGTTGTATAGTTCGGAGTTGAGTAGTAATACTATACGGTAATGGTGAAATAACAGAGTTATGTAATGTGGTACGTGATGACGAGAAGATTGATCGGATCTATAAATAAGTATTCGAATTTTTTTTTTTTTTTTTTTTTGAAATTCAGTTTCCGTGATCTCGAGTCGAGAGAGTATGCCTTTCCGGCGTTCAAGTAGAAATATTTCCATTTTTGGTTCCATCTTGTGCTATACGAATCTAGCTAGCAAAGTTGGTGTGAATAATCACGGTCAAGGTTCGGGAATGGAGAGGTTTAAATTTCTCTTAGTGAGTTAACGAGGTTAAAGATCGTACAACGCGAGAAGAAGTCGGAAATGAATCTTTGGTAATAACCAGCGAGATCTAAGATTTTACGAATACAAGTCAGAGTTGTGAGGGTTTTCCGATTACGTGTGGCTTCGATTGCGAGATTTATTGTAATACCCTGACCACTAACAACATGGTCTAGAAATTGGACTTTGTTTAACCAAAGTTCACACTTGGAGATTTTGATATAGAGTTGCTCTTTCCTCAAGAGTTCAAGCGTAAGACAAAGATGTTGTTTGTTTTCTTCTTTGCTTGAATTGAATAGGTTAAAACATCACCTATGAATATGATGACGGATCTGTCTAGATAAGTTTACATATGCGACCCATCAGGCCCATGAATACGGAGGAAGCCTTTGTTAAACTGAACGACACTATAAGAAATTCATAACTATCGTAACGAATTTTGAAAACCGTTTTGGAGATAACCGGAATGGGGGTCGATTTTGGAATACACACGGAATTCTTGTGATTGATCAAGAGGTCATCGGTACGGGAAAGAGAATATCGGTTCTTAACCGGAAATTATTTAGTTCACGATAATCTATACACATGTAAGGGATCATTTTCTTCTTAACGAATAGGTTTTGAGTTCCCTAGTTCTATAGGTGTCAAGTCAAAATTCAATTTCTCCACCCAAAAAGTTTAACGTAATAGTTTTCCGTCAGTCACTTGAATGGCATAGGTAGTGTCTAGGGGATATGGTGGTGTGCAAAGAGTACGAGTCAAGGCCTTGGTTATAAAACGTCTAACGGTACCCGAATTGAATAAACATGAAATATAAGGGTTGTTGAGAAGAAACGTACCCGTGACTAGTTGTCATCTCGGGCTTCCTCGGTGTTAATGTTGAAAGCTCGGCCGCGTGTATTGGCTTTTGTCTTCTTTTCCGGGCATGCATTCTTAAAATGACCCGGTTGGCCGCATTCGAAACAAACGCCCGTCCGGTGTGCATTGGGCGCCTTTTGGGCAACGGGGGCGACACTCCTACAATCGTTGGCCGTATGACCACTTCCTTGGCACCGGTGGCAAGTTAACTTACCACATTCACCATAATGACGGTTGCGACATTTGTTGCAAAATGGTTTGCTACATTCGCCATAATGATGTTTGTGGCACTTGTTGCAAGATGGTAGACTTCCGGCATAGCCTTTCTTGTCGTTGGAGGTGAAAGGCTTCTTGGCGGGGTTGTTGTCGTAGTTGCTCAATTCGGGGGCTTCCCATTTTCTTTTGTTGCCACCCGACTTATCCTCGGTTTTATATGCCGACACCTCAATTTCGTTCACCGTTTCGATCAATTGGCGGGCCATGTTCAAAGCCTCTTGGTGATTAGCGGGTTTGGATGACATTACTCCTTGTTTGATGCTCTTAGGAAGACCATCCATGTAAAGCTCAACCCTTAGAGACTCGGTACTCACGAGATTTGGGCACATCAAGGCTTGCTCAGAAAATCGTTGATTATAGGCCTTTAGGTCATTCCCGACCGCTTTTAAAGTTCTTAGCTCGTTTTCAAGCTTGCGGGTCTCTTCGCGCGGGAAGTATTCGGTGATCATCTTTCCTCTTAAGTTGGCCCAAGAGAGAGCGTGGGCTTCGTGGATACCCACCGATTGTACATACGTATTCCACCATGTGAGAGCGATACCGGCGAAGGTGTGAGTGGAAAATCTGACCTTGTCTTGGTCCCGACAACCGCTTATACTAAAGACGGCTTCCGTTTGCTCAAACCATCGGGTGAGCACTACTGGTCCCCCGGTTCCATCAAAAGTGTGAGGTTTGCACCCCATGAAGTTCTTATAGGAGCACCCTTCGTTTGAATTACCGGCTCCATTGTTGTTGTTGTTGTTGTTGTGATTGTTGTTATTGTTATTGTTGTTGGAAGAGTGACCGGCCATGGCCGCATCCACGGCGGTGGCTATCATTCGTTGTAGAGCTTGTTCGGGAGTTTCGGGAGGAGCGCGTCGACGAGCCATCGTTCCTTCAAGACACAAGAATATCGTTGGTTAGTATTCTCAATAATACCAACCGTGATATGGAATAAGGATAAAGAGAAAATTTCCTTAACTCGCCTTAAATTCTTTATGTCATAATGTCGAAACGTCCATGTGAACCACCGTAATATAATCCCGGAAATTATATTACCCTGATTCACATGTGCATTTAACATTACTTCATAAAGTCAAGGTGGCGTGTCAATCAAATTTAACAACGTGATATCAAGATCGAATAAGAGTTACATATGATAGGAGAGTTCGAGTATAATGCACAAATAGTCAAGTAGTTCCTACTTCAGTCTATATGCCGGTTGTAGTCTAGATTCACTAATGTACCCTATGACTCGGGGTCGACACCAATGAACTCTAAATCCCTACAACCAACGCTCTGATACCATCTGTAGCGACCCGACAAAATCGTCATTGACGGCGCCATCTACTTAGGTCCCGTTATGTGGTCATAAGTCCTTAAGATGACGTTTGACCAAAAAAAATATGTCGCATTCATTTCAAATGTAAAGGACGTTTCAAGTTTACAAAAGTAGTTCAACGACTAGTTACATTACAATGTTTAACGTACAATTGAAACCTATGCGACACAATTTAAAAGCAAGTCAAGGGCTCCAAATATGCATGTATACTCGACATCCAAGCAAGTATCAAAAAGAGTGCGGAAGCATGTATCATATAGCATTCAGGGACCTGAGAAAACATAGAAAATCTGTCAACGAAAACGTTGGTGAAATCATAGGTTTAGTAAATGAGTATGTAAGTAAAATAAGTTGAACCACAAGTTATAGTATAAGTCGATTTTCCGAATCGTTTGAATTCCATAAGTATTGTTGTTTACCGAGCACCCAATTATCAAAGCTTAACCGTATCATTTACCTCAGCATAAAAGTGTTAGAACATACACCGTACCAGAATATATTTCATTCGCTTAACGGTAGCGAACCGTCCGAATGAGGGTTAGTCAAACCCGTATGGATCCACACAACATAGTCTCGCTTACACCATCTGATGTAATTAATGATAATTGAATTGAGGGTTTTCGTTCAAACTCGTCCGTATCTTTGTATTCGTATCCGTGTTCGATGTATAAAAGTATGAAAGGTATATATACATATGAAATGTATATAAGTATGTAACGTATATGTTTCTCAGCCCACGATTTAAAAATATAAAAATTGTTGAAAAAGTGGGACTATGATCTCACCTTGAGTGCACAAGTAGTAAAGTACTTCAACAAGTAAACGTGTGCAAAGAACAATGCTAGTCTTGACCTAAACAATAGGTTGTATCAATAACGGTAAACACGATAGGTCAAAAATGTTCAATTAGTCCTATGGCTCGTTACGACTCGAATACTACAACATGTGAGTCAAATTGTCATGTTTCATGCAAGATACGAGTATAAAAGCATGTTAGAAAGATTGCATAAGTATTCGGTTAAGTTTGGCTAAAAGTTAAACTTGGTCGGGTCAAAGTCAACGAAAAAGTCAACACGTTTGGGTCGGGTCCCGAACTATTTTTCTGAGGTTTTCAATCATATATAAGCATGTTGGTCAAGTTTCATGTTAATCGGAGGTGCGTAGCATAGTTAGAATTAAACGAAAAACGACCAAATTGGACAGCACCTGATAGGCCATCTGGACGGCGTCCAAAATGGCTGGACGGCGTCCAGTATTGAAGGCCTGGACTGAAATGTCCCGTTCTTATTTATTAAAAACGTTCCATATTAATTGATTTCGTTGCGAGGTTTTGACCTCTATATGAGACGTTTTTCAAAGACTGCATTCATTTTTAAAACAAACCATAACCTTTATTTCATAAATAAAGGTTTAAAAAGCTTTACGTAGATTATCAAATAATGATAATCTAAAATATCCTGTTTACACACGACCATTACATAATGGTTTACAATACAAATATGTTACATCGAAATCAGTTTCTTGAATGCAGTTTTTACACAATATCATACAAACATGGACTCCAAATCTTGTCCTTATTTTAGTATGCAACAGCGGAAGCTCTTAGTATTCACCTGAGAATAAACATGCTTTAAACGTCAACAAAAATGTTGGTGAGTTATAGGTTTAACCTATATATATCAAATCGTAACAATAGAACACAAGATTTCATATTTCAATACACATCCCATACATAGAGATAAAAATCATTCATATGGTGAACACCTGGTAACCGACATTAACAAGATGCATATATAAGAATATCCCCATCATTCCGGGACACCCTTCAGATATGATATAAATTTCGAAGTACTAAAGCATCCGGTACTTTGGATGGGGTTTGTAAGGCCCAATAGATCTATCTTTAGGATTCGCGTCAATTAGGGTGTCTGTTCCCTAATTCTTAGATTACCAGACTTAATAAAAAGGGGCATATTCGATTTCGATAATTCAACCATAGAATGTAGTTTCACGTACTTGTGTGTGTTTTGTAAATCATTTATAAAACCTGCATGTATTCTCATCCCAAAAATATTAGATTTTAAAAGTGGGACTATAACTCACTTTCACAGATTTTTACTTCGTCGGGAAGTAAGACTTGGCCACTGGTTGATTCACGAACCTATAACAATATATACATATATATCAAAGTATGTTCAAAATATATTTACAATACTTTTAATATATTTTGATGTTTTAAGTTTATTAAGTCAGCTGTCCTCGTAAGTAACCTACAACTAGTTGTCCACAATTAGATGTAGAGAAATAAATCGATAAATATTATCTTGAATCAATCCACGACCCAGTGTATACGTATCTCAGTATTGATCACAACTCAAACTATATATATTTTGGAATCAACCTCAACCCTGTATAGCTAACTCCAACATTCACATATAGAGTGTCCATGGTTGTTCCGAAATATATATAGATGTGTCGACATGATAGGTCGAAACATTGTATACGTGTCTATGGTATCTCAAGATTACATAATATACAATACAAGTTGATTAAGTTATGGTTGGAATAGATTTGTTACCAATTTTCACGTGGCTAAAATGAGAAAAATTATCCAATCTTGTTTTACCCATAACTTCTTCATTTTAAATCCGTTTTGAGTGAATCAAATTGCTATGGTTTCATATTGAACTCTATTTTATGAATCTAAACAGAAAAAGTATAGGTTTATAGTTGGAAAAATAAGTTACAAGTCATTTTTGTAAAGGTAGTCATTTCAGTCGAAAGAACGACGTCTAGATGACCATTTTAGAAAACATACTTCCACTTTGAGTTTAACCATAATTTTTGGATATAGTTTCATGTTCATAATAACAATCATTTTCTCAGAATAACAACTTTTAAATCAAAGTTTATCATAGTTTTTAATTAACTAACCCAAAACAGCCCGCGGTGTTACTACGACGGCGTAAATCCGATTTTACGGTGTTTTTCGTGTTTCCAGGTTTTAAATCATTAAGTTAGCATATCATATAGATATAGAACATTTGTTTAGTTGATTTTAAAAGTCAAGTTAGAAGGATTAACTTTTGTTTGCGAACAAGTTTAGAATTAACTAAACTATGTTCTAGTGATTACAAGTTTAAACCTTCGAATAAGATAGCTTTATATGTATGAATCGAATGATGTTATGAACATCATTACTACCTTAAGTTCCTTGAATAAACCTACTGGAAAAGAGAAAAATGGATCTAGCTTCAATGGACCCTTGGATGGCTCGAAGTTCTTGAAGCAGAATCATGACACGAAAACAAGTTCAAGTAAGATCATCACTTGAAATAAGATTATTATAGTTATAGAAATTGAACCAAAGTTTGAATATGATTATTACCTTGTATTAGAATGATAACCTACTGTAAGAAACAAAGATTTCTTGAGGTTGGATGATCACCTTACAAGATTGGAAGTGAGCTAGCAAACTTGAAAGTATTCTTGATTTTATGTAACTAGAACTTGTAAAATATATGAAGAACACTTAGAACTTGAAGATAGAACTTGAGAGAGATCAATTAGATGAAGAAAATTGAAGAATGAAAGTGTTTGTAGGTGTTTTTCGTCGTTGGTGTATGGATTAGATATAAAGGATATGTAATTTTGTTTTCATGTAAATAAGTCATGAATGATTACTCATATTTTTGTAATTTTATGAGATATTTCATGCTAGTTGCCAAATTATGGTTCCCACATGTGTTAGGTGACTCACATGGGCTGCTAAGAGCTGACCATTGGAGTGTATATACCAATAGTACATACATCTAAAAGCTGTGTATTGTACGAGTACGAATACGGGTGCATACGAGTAGAATTGTTGATGAAACTGAACGAGGATGTAATTGTAAGCATTTTTGTTAAGTAGAAGTATTTTGATAAGTGTCTTGAAGTCTTTCAAAAGTGTATGAATACATATTAAAACACTACATGTATATACATTTTAACTGAGTCGTTAAGTCATCGTTAGTCGTTACATGTAAATGTTGTTTTGAAACCTTTAGGTTAACGATCTTGTTGAATGTTGTTAACCCAATGTTTATAATATCAAATGAGATTTTAAATTATTATATTATCATGATATTATCATGTATGAATATCTCTTAATATGATATATATATATACATTAAACGTCTTTACAACGATAATCGTTACATATATGTCTCGTTTAAAAATCATTAAGTTAGTAGTCTTGTTTTTACATATGTAGTTCATTGTTAATATACTTAATGATATGTTTACTTATCATAGTATCATGTTAACTATATATATATCCATATATATGTCATCATATAGTTTTTACAAGTTTTAACGTTCGTGAATCACCGGTCAACTTGGGTGGTCAATTGTCTATATGAAACATATTTCAATTAATCAAGTCTTAACAAGTTTGATTGTTTAACATGTTGCAAACATTTAATCATGTAAATATCAATCTCAATTAATATATATAAACATGGAAAAGTTCGGGTCACTACATGGACGGCGTCCAAGTCTGAAGGTCAGGACAGCGTCCAAGAATCTGGACGGTGTCCAGGTCTGTATCCAGGCCCTGTTTTGCTGCAACAAAGAAATGCACGAACCAAAACTCAAACAATCCCAATTTATGACCCGCAAACAATCAAAACATGTATCCTATATCATCGGGAAAGTATTTTGACAAAGGATACAACTAACCACCTATCATCAATCGAGTTTATCACTTACAACAACAAAAACCTCATTAAATGATCGTTAATTGTTTATAATCAAAGCTTCAAGTTCTAAAAACGCATTTCATGATTCGGGAATCCAATTTATACATATGATATGCCATTTTGAAGGTAACGAAACATACAATACAACTAAACACTTACTAACAATGTTTCATGGCATTCAAATCATCAAAAGTTCATTTTAAAGTTCATCAAACCCTAATTAAGAATCACAAAATCAATAATCATGTTAACGCAAGGTTTTCATATTATCCAACCTACCAAAACGAAACTAACGATGCTAGTAACACTTTTAACACAATGGGTTTAACATCTAACAACATTTAATCAATCAAAATCAAAGATTAAACTAACCCATTTCAAGTGTTCATGCTAGTTACACCAAATAACAAGATCGAGCATACAAATTACATACACGACATCACAATGAGCCATAGACACTAACTAACACCATTTCAAGTCAAAAACACGAATTTAGAGAAATCTAGAGTTTTAGAAATGTTACCCAAACGAGATGAAGTTGGTACCAAAATGAAGAGGATGAAGAGAGGATCACGAATATGTAATTTATTTTGTTGTAAGCCTCCTAGATCGAATTTAGATGATGATTGAATGAATTTGGTAAATGTGTGTGTGTTCTTGCTAGAGAGAAAGAAAGAGAGATGGAGATGATTGAATGGTGGTGATTGGGGTGGACTAGTTGACCTAGTCAACTAGTTTGCCCCGTGTCAATTTTAGTCCCTCGAGTTTAGAAGCGGGTGCGGGATTTTACCGAACGAATATTTTGAAAACGCTCGAGTAAACGAGTGATGTTATAATTAAATAACGAAAATATTATGAACGTTAGTCAACGGAAGCTACGAATTTAGATAACGGAAGATATTATCTAAAAAAAAAAGACGGTCGTTAAAATAATTTAACGGAAAAATGCGGGATGTTACACCTGTGAACTAAACCATGGTCTAATGCTACACGCTTTGATCACTAAACGAAATAATGACACACTTCCAAGTGAAATAGTATCATTAATCAGAGGTAAATTGGACGGAGTAAGAAAAGAATCCAGATGCGAAGATAATAAGTTACAATTTGGTAAAGGAAAATCAAAATCCGCAGTGAAAAGAAGAGCACGACACCTTGAAAGATGTCACAAATGCGGAAAATGGTCACACGAAGGTAAATGTTCAAATAATCAAACCTATTCAAATACCGAATTTGTTACTTTATGCAGAGACGGATCGTTCATATGTTTAGAAGAAAAAATATTAAATGCTCGAGGTTACGCCTATGTAGCCATGGAAAACCAATTAGTCCGACTATCTTATGAGTGGGCTAGAGCATATCACTAAGAAATCTATTTCACATGTAAGTTTGTACAGTTTTTATTTTTTATTTTTATTTTTAGTTTTAACCTTTTGATAATAAACGCTAATTTGTTCCCTATAAAGTATTAAATTGGTATTTAATAAAATTAGGTCTTGCGACCAAAATTATTGATATCATTCAAAAATTTATTAGGTCATGGAACCGAAATTACTTTACCGAAAAGAGGGGCGCATATTTTTGATAATATTTGATTGATTAAAGTGGGATAAAAGCCAAAAAGATTTTTAATTTTATTTTTACTTTGTTTTTAAAATTAATATTAAAATAATATTGTAAACTTGTTAAAATTAAATCAATATATTTAAAATTGTAAATATTTGAAAAATTAATATTTTTAATATAAGTTTGTATGTATAAAAACAAAAATATAATTTAAGTTTGGTGTGAATTTTTAATTTTATGCATTTTAAATTTAAGTTTGGTGTGAATTTAAAAACAAAAATTTACTTTATTTCGCTAAGTTAAAAATATGATTTTTAAAATTCGTCGTGAGTTGAAGACTAGGTGGTTGAACCGAAATTGCTTTACCCGAGGGAGGGACGAGAACTTTTATTATCATTATTTTTAATCTTATTGAATTAAAGTATGCCAAAAACATTAAAAAAAACCCCAAAAATCTTTGCTTTTAAAACCGCGCTTTAAATTGACAAATTTTAAAATTTTATCGAGGGACGGACTAGGACATCGTTCCGAAACGACCTCGTCCTAAATAACAAGGAAAACAAAATTTTAAAATTAATTAATTAATTGTTTTATAAGTTAAGTTTTTTATATAAAAAAAAATCAAACTCCGCGACTCGCGGAGTTTGAAAAGGAAAGTACCGCGACTCGCGGAGTTTGTAAATTCCTGAAAAAAATAAAACGTAAAAACAGATCAGTCCCCAACACAACCACACCACAAAACTGCGAAAACACAGCGAAAAACACACACAAAAATCGAATTTTTTCACCATTTTTCATCAAATCTTTCAAAAAATCATGTTGAGAAGGATGCTATCAAGGAATTACTCAAGGAAAACGGTAAATTTCTACACCAAAACACCCTTTAATCCGAAAATTTAGTGTTCTTGAGCGATTTTATACCCAATTCGATTTTGATGCTTTTTAGTGTAATTATACTTAAATTGTTTATGTATTATGCTTGTATAACCTAGATTGATGCTATTTAACATGATTAGAAGCCTTAAACTTCAAATTTTGAGTAATCTAGGATTTGTGTTCTTGAGCAATTTGGGGCTTTTTGATATAAACAGGTTATGGCCGATTTTTGTCATGAATTATTGCTAAATTAAGTAGTGTAACATGTTTAGGTAGTTAAATGATCCAAACTTTGAGCCTAAACATGATTTTTAAGAATCAAAGTGGACTTTTTCAAATCTAAAATTCATGAACTTGATTTTTGAGAGATAATGCCATTTGAAACTTGTTTAATTGATAATAATGATTATTTTGACATGATATTTGAGTTGAATGCTTATGAACTTGGCGAACATTTTCGTATATGCTTATTTGAAAAAGTATAGATTCGATAAAAATATGAAAATGAGGAACAACAGGATGTGTTTTGATGTGTTTTGCTGACACTAATGCATATTTGGATGCACAAAAATTGTGTTTGATGTGTTTTGCAGATTGAAAGGGGTGAATCTTCATCCCAAGCTCGCATTGCTCCTCCTGAGAATGCGGAACAACAGGATGTTGATAACCATTACAAACAAGATATACCTCATCCAGTTATGAAATTTTCAGATATGCACGTGGAAAAGTTGCACCCGAACTTGAGAATAGACAGACGTTGGATAGATTATCCAAAATACCAAAGGAGCTTGCACACTCTTCATTCTAAAGCTGTTGAAGTACCTAGGATCATAGAATGGGAACCGTTAGAAGCCGTAGGATTGGCCGAACGGATTAGAGAATTACTTACACAGAGGTATGGTAATTCTACTTTTAACGATTGGGTACAATTATTCAACATGCGTAGACCTGTATATAAAGTATGGTGTGAAGAATTATTGTGTAGTATAGAAATAAATGATCGGGTAGCTAGTTTAACCGATCGAACTTTTATTAGATTTTTGTTAGGAGGTTCGATGCGCCACATATCTCTACTAGACATGGCTCAGGCCTTACGTATATATACGCCTGAGGAGCTAGCATCTGCCGATTGTCGAGGGTTGATATTAAATGGTAGGAAGATTGATGAAAATTTTGATACGCATGGTGTATGGAGTCAAATGACTAGCCATCACCGATTTAAAGGGGGAAATTACTCTTATTTGGATATAGATAGAGCTGAGTTAAGAGTAATTCACAGGTTTCTAGCGAACTCGATTACACAGCGAGGTAAAAATAAGGGAAAGGTAAATGAGCAAGATTTATTTTACCACATGTGTATTCGAGACCCACAAAGCGCTGTAAATATACCTTATTGTGTGGGTTATTATTTATCAGCTATGGTTAGTGGGATGAGACCGCACAGTATAATAGGAGGTGGTATATTTATTACATTAATTGCTGAGTATCTCAATGTAGATATAAGTCGAGGGGGATTATTAATCGAAGAACCAGAACCCCACGATACAATTGGTTTAAATGTATATCATGGTGCTAAGGTTTTGAAGAGGCGAAATAATGCCGCAGTAGCATATAATGGAAGACATCCACAGGTTGAGAGAAATCAACAGCCAGGTAATGTGGGAGGGGGAAATGAAATGACAGAAATGCAAAGGTTTATAGCTTCACAAGAGTATGAAAATGCTAGACATCGAGCATTTGAAGATTGGCAAGTTCATCAAAACCACATCATAGCTCATTGCCAACATATAGGTAGAAACTATATTCCTACTCCAAAGCCCGTATTTCCTCCCTGGTCTATAGAGATCCAACCACCGTATCCTACTTATAACCCAGCTGAAGCATTTTATAACACATACGGTTATGCATGGAACCCCTACTGGTATCAGTAACAACCCTAGTTTATTTAGTTTTATTTATTTTATTTTTGTAATGTTACTACATTTAGCACTTATGTTGATATTGTAATAGTTTTTATAATTTTCTAACTTTTATTATTAGATTTTAATAATTTTTGAATGTGGGGTAATATACCAAACTTCAAAAATATGTATATATATTTGCAGTTTATCTTATGTACACAACAGGGTAAAACAACGCATTTTCAAAGACTGGCATTAAGTTCAGCAAAAGCAACTAATTTTGACGACAAGATGTAAAATATATGTGAAATAACAACAAGACGGAATGAACAGATGATATGCACCATTTATCATTCAGCAAACAAACACCAATATGTTTGGAAACTTTGGTAAAATTTAATCATTTTTCTACGCTAATCACCCTCAATAATTTAAATTGTTACTGATTTCTTGCAAATGAGGGCATTGCAAGATCTTAAGTGTGGGAAGGGTTAAATTCTTTCGGATTTTAAAATTTTTACTTTATACACTTTGTTACCATTAGAAATACTAGTAAAGCAGTAGTTGTATTAGAATCTAGTGCTCTCTGATAATAAAGAACAACCCTAGTCTTATATACTGACTACCCAATTCTATTAAAAAAAATTCAAAATTTTCAATTAAATGAACTCAAAATCATGTTTATACATATTTATGAACGATAAAACTAGGTGTTAACACCGAAATTATTGTTACCTCGGAAAGGACATAAATTGAGAAACAAACCAAAATGTTAGAATTCATTTAAAATGGAATAGAGGAGAACAAAAAGGAAAAATAAAAGCCAAGTGTGGGAAAATTCACCAAGTAATTTTAAACATATGTCACATATTTCTGTAACAAATAATTGAAGATACTTTTGTTTTGAACTAATCTAATCAGTTTTACCCGATTTACTGTAAGAAAGATGGATCTACACGATGAATCAATTCCATCATTAAAAGGAAGTAAAGTCTTCCGAAAAAGAAACGCGCTTCTTGATTTAGGTCATGAAGTTGTCGTCCAGACCAGCTGTAGGTTGACGAAAAATCTAGAAAAGTCATCACTAAAATCAGCAGGAAATCCACGGACCTCAGCATAAAACAGGGTCGCCATGTGGTCAGACTTATCCTAACCATGAGAGGATCTGTCTCGTACAATGGGGGGCACCGTGAAAATTAGCTTGATAAGACTAATGAATCAGACCCCCAGAAAGGATAATCTCCTTAAATATTAAAAATCAGCCTTTAAGCCTGATATTACTCAATCCTTGAGATTGACCTTAAAGATTGAGAATTACAAACTCATGAAATTCGATGATATCTAAACTCGAGCTTGAACGAGAAAATATTTTGATCAAAATTATAAACCGATTTGTTTTCTAAAAACCCATTTTCAATGCGTTCATTACCATTGAACGTAAAATCCTAGGAATTCACCTGGAATTCATTAGGTCACCTGAACCAAATCGGGTGTCAACCGTAAGAACGGTGGTTTCATAGCATGGTCAAAGACAGGACCTTGTGCCAGACCGAAAAATTATAAGGGTGAGCTTTACTATTGCTCCTACCAAGGATAGTAATTGCGTCCGACACGTTATAGACCATAATTAAAAGCATGTCAGGGGACATTGCCTTAACAGTTGCTTGTTCAACGCTTTCGTTTACAACCGGACGGTAGTTTACCGAAAGGTAATATACGGAGCAAGTATACTGGACGTGTTGCTTTCCTAATACAAGGTTAGCAAGTGGGTGACACAAAACCACAAGTTTTGAGCTAAAAATTTCAAATCTGAAACCCACCAAACCCACAAAAAGAATTTGCAAACACCGGTGAAGGGTTATTCCAGAAAACTTATCTAGGGTAAAAGCTAGATTTAATTTTCAAAAGATCAAATGTTTTCATAAAGATCCAATTTCCTTAAAGGATCTAAATTTTATAGTCATGTGGGACTGTAAACCACATCGTTACTACCATTGTTTATACCGCCGTTAATAAATCACTGATGTACAAAGTGTGAAGAATAAAGAAGTGATTCTAGTATTTCAAGACTATATTGCTTGAGGACAAGCAACGCTCAAGTGTGGAAATATTTGATAATGCTAAAAACGAACATATATTTCATAGCATTATCCCTCAAGAAAGACAAGCTTTTAGTTGCAATTGTTCTATTTACAAGTGATATTCGTTTAAATAATAAAAGGTGAAGACAAAAGATAGATTCGACGAATTGAAGACGCAAACGACCAAAAAGCTCAAAAGTACAAAATACAATCAAAGAGGTTCCAATTATTGATAAGAAACGTCTCAAAATTACAAGAGTACAAGATTCAAAACGCAAAGTACAAGATATTAAATTGTACGCAAGGACGTTCGAAAATCCGGAACCGGGACCAGAGTCAACTCTCAACGCTCGACGCAATGGACTAAAAATTACGAGTCAACTATGCACATAAATATAATATAATATTTAAATAATTCTTAAAAATTATTTATATATTATATTTATATTTAAATACCGTTGACAAATTAAAAGACAAACTTGTGTGAGCTGGTTTTACGAACTCCGCGACTTACGGAGTTGTAGTGAAAAAAGGCCGCGACTCGCGGAGTCCCCAACTCTGAAACTGCCTATAAAAGCCAACGCATTAGACGAGTTTTAAATATCCTTTTTCTTCTTCTCTCATAAAACGTATTATTTATATATATTATAATTTTAATTTTAATTTTAATTTTAATTCTATTAATAAGGGTATGTTAGCGAATGTTGTAAGGGTGTAAGTCGAAATTCTGTCCGTGTAACGCTACGCTATTTTTAATCATTGTAAGTTATGTTCAACCTTTTTAATTTAATGTCTCGTAGCTAAGTTATTATTATGCTTATTTAATACCGAAGTAATCATGATGTTGGGCTAAAAATATTAAAATTGGGTAATTAGGCTTTGTACGATAATTGGGGTTTGGATAAAAGAACGACACTTGTGGAAATTAGACTATGGGCTATTAATGGGTTTTATATTAACTAAACAATACCTTGTTAATTTAATATACAAACTTATAATTTGACGTACTTATATATAACCACATACGCTTGACTGGGTACGGTGGGCGGGATATCTATAAATACCAATAATTATGCATTTTACCGGACACTGAACTGGATTAATAGTTAATAGACTTGTTGAAACAGAGGGGAATTACATTCAAGAGTAATTGGTGTAATTGTTAACAAAGTAGTAAAACCTTAGTTTACACGCAGTCGATAACCTGGTGTATTCATTAAACAAAGTATTAAAACCTTGTTACAATTTGAATCCCCAATTAGTTGGAATATTTGACTTCAGGAATAAGAATAATTTGACGAAGGCTTTCGCTCTTTATATTTATGACTGATGGACTATTATGGACAAATCCGTATAGACATATTAAATAATCCAGGACAAAGAACAATTAACCCATGAGAATAAACTAAAATCAACACATCAAACATCATGATTACGGAAGTTTAAATAAGCATAATTCCTTTATTTTTATATTTAATTGCACTTCTAATTATCGTACTTTTATTTATTGTTATTGTATTTAATTGCACTTTTAATTATCGTACTTTTTAATTATCTCAATTTTATTTTATCGCACTTTTATTTATCGCAATTTCATTATCGTTATTTACTTTACGCTTTAAATTAAGTCTTTTATTTATTTAATATTTTACATTAGGTTTTAACTGCGACTAAAGTTTTAAAAATCGACAAACCGGTCATTAAACGGTAAAAAACCCCCCTTTAAAATAATAATATTACATATATATATTTGTATTTTTATAAATTAAAACTAATATAGCGTTAAGCTTTGTTTAAAGATTTTTCCCTGTGGAACGAACCGGACTTACTAAAAACTACACTACTGTACGATTAGGTACACTGCCTATAAGTGTTGTAGTAAGGTTTAAGTATATCCATTCTATAAATAAATAAATATCTTGTGTAAAATTGTATCGTATTTAATAGTATTTCCTGCTAAAATTTAATAGTATTTTATACCCCTTAGCTTTAACTATCAATAATAAACTATAATTTAAACATTAAAATTTAATATGTAAAATAAGGTATAAAACAAATAAGTTGTAATTAAAATGAATTTATATATAAATGTATGATTTTTACATATAATTATTATTATATGTATATTGTATTATATGTTAAAATGTATAAAAATTTATTACTCAATAAAAATTATCATGTAATGTATATTATATAGTTATATTACATAATCAATGATATGTAATACTAATATATTAAATTTAATTATAAATATAATTGTTATAATAATATTGTCAATACTTTCAATATTAATATCCATACTAATGTTATTAATATCATTTTAAATATATAATCTATATATACGAATTTGATATATATAAATTGTTATAGTATTATTACTAATTTTATTAGTATCTTTAATAATATTATTATTATAATTATTATTATTATTATTATTATTATTATTATTATTATTATTATTATTATTATTATTATTATTATTATTATTAATATTGTTATTATAAATTTTATAGTTATTATTATCATATTCACTAATAATAATATTATTATGATTACTAGTATATTAATATAAATTATTATTATTATTATTATTAAGTGTATTATTATAGTTATATTTATTAATTAATAAGATTAATCATAATATGTAAATACAAATATATACATATGGATATATAAATACAAGTATATATACAGATATATAAAATCAGAGATATATATATACTGATATATATATATATATATATATACATATATATACAAATACATTATACAAATCAATATTTTTGTAGCAACATTATAATTATTAAATTTAGATTAAATACGAATTAAAATACAGAATCAAATCTGTTTCACGTTCCTATCATCTTTATCCAATTTTTGTTTCATGTCTCTACAAGAGTTAAACAACCAAATCGATCGTACCATTCTGTTTCCTATCACAATCGACCTTTATAAAATTTCTTCATCTTCTGCTCATGATTTGTACTATATCTGATTCGTATCGATCTCCATTCGCAGATACAAAACAAAATTTGTTAAATATCAATGTTATAAAATGTATGAATCTGTTTCATGTAACTATCACACTGTATTTGATTTGCAAAATTCGTACAAATCACAATTCAATCAAAAGAACAATCCAAGAACCTGTTAGCCATCTAAACCACCTTCACTTCACCTTGATCTCTGATAGATATCAAATTGAGATAAATACAAACTATAGGGACTGAATTATTTCATTCAGTTAGCAATCGCATCAGCTTTATCAAATCTTTTTCTTTCTCTTTGTTTTCTTCTTCCTGGCTTGAATAACTCTGTCGACACCACAATTCACTTAGTGAGATTCTTATTCTCTTGCTCTCTATTTAATTATATAAGTACATATACACTTATATGAGTTATAGGAAACCAATCACCAATCCATTCTCCTTCGTGAACCCCATTGAAACAACCTTCAAACACGATCACCACCACCTTAACACTCTACAACACCTTTCAGCCACCACTTTTTCATCACCATCAAAAATCAACAAACCACCATTCTCATCACTCGATTACTAGAGAACACCTTATTGCTACCTTCACCATCATTACTTTGTCACCTCAACTATCGTGAACCCACCTTGAAACACCACCCTCATGAACCCAAGATCACCAAGATAACATCTGTCATTTCAGACTGATTATGTTTCAAATCATCACTGCAGCCACCTCTATACTTCTATTTTAAATTGAAAAACAACCAACGTACAACCACTTTCAATTGCAGCAACTATTTTTCTCTCTCACTTGTTACAGCCTCCTATTTTTCTGTTTACAAACAACCCTCGCAAACCACCTTTAACTACAACTGCAGCTTCTATGTTTCTGTTTTCCTGTTCGAACAACCCAAACAAACCCCACACGACATCTATACCAATCTGTTACTCTTCTTCTTTTTGTCACCCAAGATCTACCCCACAGGCACTATTGTAAACCATCGCGTCTTCCTCTTCTACTTCTTCTATTTCGATTGAAATGTTCCGTTCATATTGATTATAAACGTTCCATATTAATTGATTTCGTTGCGAGGTTTTGACCTCTATATGAGACTTTTTTCAAAGACTGCATTCATTTTTAAAACAACCACAACCTTTATTTTATCAATAAAGGTTTTAAAAACATTACGTAGATTATCAAATAATGATAATCTAAAATATACTATTTACACACGACCATTACATAATGGTTTACAATAGAAATATATTACATCGTAATATGTTTCTTGAATGCAGTTTTTACACAATATCATACAAACATGGACTCCAAATCTTGTCCTTATTTTAGTATGCAACAGCGGAAGCTCTTAGTATTCACCTGAGAATAAACATACTTTAAATGTCAACAAAAATGTTGGTGAGTTATAGGTTTAACCTATATATATCAAATCGTAACAATAGACCACAAGATTTCATATTTCAATACACATCCCATACATAGAGATAAAAATCATTCATATGGTGAACACCTGGTAACCGACATTAACAAGATGCATATATAAGAATATCCCCATCATTCCGGGACACCCTTCGGATATGATATAAATTTCGAAGTACTAAAGCATCTGGTACTTTGGATGGGGTTTGTTAGGCCCAATAGATCTATCTTTAGGATTCGCGTCAATTAGGGTGTCTGTTCCCTAATTCTTAGATTACCAGACTTAATAAAAAGGGGCATATTCGATTTCGATAATTCAACCATAGAATGTAGTTTCACGTACTTGTGTCTATTTTGTAAATCATTTATAAAACCTGCATGTATTCTCATCCCAAAAATATTAGATTTTAAAAGTGGGACTATAACTCACTTTTACAGATTTTTACTTCGTCGGGAAGTAAGACTTGGCCACTGGTCGATTCACGAACCTATAACAAATATGTACATATATATCAAAGTATATTCAAAATATATTTACAACACTTTTAATACATTTTGATGTTTTAAGTTTATTAAGTCAGCTGTCCTCGTTAGTAACCTACAACTAGTTGTCCAACGTTAGATGTACAGAAAAAAATTGATATATATTATCTTGAATCAATCCACGACCCAGTGTATACATGTCTCAGGCTAGATCACAACTCAAAGTATATATATTTTTGGAATCAACCTCGACCCTGTATAGCTAACTCCCACATTACTGCATATAGAGTGTCTATGGTTGTTCCAAATAATATATACACATGGGTCGATATGATATGTCAAAACATTTGCATACGTGTCTATGATATCCCAAGATTACATAATATATTAGAATACATGTATAATACAATATAAGTTAGCTAGGATATGATTAATATAGATTTGTTACCAATTTTCACGTTGCTACAACAAGAAAAATTTATCCAATCTTGTTTTACCCATAACTTCTTCATTTTAAATCCGTTTTGAGTGAATCAAATTGCTAAGGTTTCATATTGAACTCTATTTTATGAATCTAAACAGAAAAAGTATAGGTTTATAGTTGTAAATATAAGTTAGAAGTCATTTTTGTAAAGGTAGTCATTTCAGTCGAAAGAACGACGTCTAGATGATAATTTTAGAAAACATACTTCCACTTTGAGTTTAACCATGATTTTTGGATATAGTTTCATGTTCATAAGAAAAATCATTTTCCCAGAAGAACAACTTTTAAATCAAAGTTTATCATAGTTTTTAATTAACTAACCCAAAACAGCCCCCGGTGTTACTACGACGGCGTATGTCCGGTTTTACAGTGTTCTTCGTGTTTTCCAGGTTTTAAATCATTAAGTTAGCATATCATATAGATATAGAACATGTGTTTAGTTGATTTTTAAAGTCAAGTTAGAAGGATTAACTTTTGTTTGCGAACAAGTTTAGAATTAACTAAATATGTTCTAGTGATTACAAGTTTAAACCTTCGAATAAGATAGCTTTATATGTATGAATCGAATGATGTTATGAACATCATTACTACCTCAAGTTTTCTGAATAAAGCTACTAGAAATGAGAAAAATGGATCTTGCTTCAAAGGCTCCTTGGATGGCTTGAAAGTTCTTGAAGTAGAATCATGACACGAAAAACAAGTTCAAGTAAGATTTCCACTCGAAATAAGATTGTTATAGTTATAGAAATTGAATCAAAGTTTGAATATGAGTATTACCTTGTATTAGAAAGATATCTTACTGTAAATAAGAAAGATTTCTTGAGGTTGGATGATCACTCTACAAGATTGGAAGTAAGCTAGCAAACTTGGAAGTATTCTTGATTTTATGAAACTAGAACTTGTAGAATTTATGAAGAACACTTAGAACTTGAAGATAGAACTTGAGAGAGATCAATTAGATGAAGAAAATTGAAGAATGAAAGTATTTGTAGGTGTTTTTGGTCGTTGGTGTAAGGATTAGATATAAAGGATATGTAATTTTGTGTTCATGTAAATAAGTCATGAATGATTACTCATATTTTTGTAATTTTATGAGATATTTCATTCTAGTTGCCAAATGATGGTTCCTACATGTGTTAGGTGACTCACATGGGCTGCTAAGAGCTGATCATTGAAGTGTATATACCAATAGTACATACATCTAAAAGCTGTGTATTGTACGAGTACGAATACGAGTGCATACGAGTAGAATTGTTGATGAAACTGAACGAGGTTGTAATTGTAAGCATTTTTTCTAAGTAGAAGTATTTTGATAAGTCTCTTGAAGTCTTTCAAAAGTGTATGAATACATATTAAAACACTACATGTATATACATTTTAACTGAGTCGTTAAGTCATCGTTAGTCGTTACATGTAAGTGTTGTTTTGAAACCTTTAGGTTAACGATCTTGTTAAATGTTGTTAACCCATTGTTTATTAAATCAAATGAGATGTTAAATTATTACATTATCATGATATCATGATGTATTAATATATCTTAATATGATATATATACATTAAATGTCGTTACAACGATAATCGTTACATATATGTCTCGTTTCAAAATCATTAAGTTAGTAGTCTTGTTTTTACATATGTAGTTCATTGTTAATATACATAATGATATGTTTACTTATCATAATATCATGTTAACTATATATATATATATATATATATATATATATATATATATATATATATATATATATATATATATATATATATATATATATATATATATATATATATATATATATATATATATATATATCCATATATATATGTCATCATATAGTTTTTACAAGTTTTAACGTTCGTGAATCGCCGGTCAACTTGGGTGGTCAATTGTCTATATGAAACCTATTTCAATTAATCAAGTCTTAACAAGTTTGATTGCTTAACATGTTGGAAATATTTAATCATGTAAATATCAATTTCATTTAATATATAAAAACATGGAAAAGTTCGGGTCACTACAGTACCTACCGGTTAAATAAATTTCGTCCCGAAATTTTAAGCAGTTGGAGGTGTTGACGTATCTTCTGGAAATAAATGCGGGTATTTCTTCTTCATCTGATCTTCACACTCCCAGGTTAACTCGAGTCCTCTACGAGCATTCCATCGAACCTTAACAATCGATATCTAGCTTTGTTTAAGTCTCTTAACCTCACGATCCATTATTTCGACGGGTTCTTCAATGAATTGAAGTTTTTCATTGATTTGGATTTCGTCCAACGGAATAGTGAGATCTTCTTTAGCAAAAAATTTCTTCAAATTCGAGACGTGGAAAGTGTTATGTACATTCGCAAGTTGTTGAGGTAACTCAAGTCGGTAAGCTACTGGTCCGACACGATCAATAATCTTGAATGGTCCAATATACTTTGGATTTAATTTCCCTCGTTTACCAAATCGAACAACACCTTTCCAAGGTGCAACCTTAAGCATGACTATCTCTCCAATTTCAAATTCTATGTCTTTTCTTTTAATGTCAGCGTAGCTCTTTTGTCGACTTTGGGCGGTTTTCAACCGTTGTTGAATTTGGATGATCTTCTCGGTAGTTTCTTGTATTATCTCTGGACCCGTAATCTGTCTATCCCCCACTTCACTCCAACAAATCGGAGACCTGCACTTTCTACCATAAAGTGCTTCAAACGGTGCCATCTCAATGCTTGAATGATAGCTGTTGTTGTAAGAAAATTCTGCTAACGGTAGATGTCGATCCCAACTGTTTCCGAAATCAATAACACATGCTCGTAGCATGTCTTCATGCGTTTGTATCATCCTTTCACTCTGCCCATCAGTTTGTGGATGATAGGCAGTACTCATGTCTAGACGAGTTCCTAATGCTTGCTGTAATGTCTGCCAGAATCTTGAAATAAATCTGCCATCCCTATCAGAGATAAAAGAGATTGGTATTCCATGTCTGAAGACGACTTCCTTCAAATACAGTCATGCTAACTTCTCGATCTTGTCATCTTCTCTTATTGGTAGAAAGTGTGCTGACTTGGTGAGACGATCAACTATTACCCAAATAGTATCATAACCACTTGCAGTCCTTGGCAATTTAGTAATGAAATCCATGGTAATGTTTTCCCATTTCCATTCCGGGATTTCAGGTTGTTGTAGTAGACCTGATGGTTTTTGATGTTCAGCTTTGACCTTAGAACATGTCAAACATTCTCCTACATATTTAGCAATATCGGCTTTCATACCTGGCCACCAAAAATGTTTCTTATGATCCTTGTACATCTTCCCCCTTCCAGGATGTATTGAGTATCTGGTTTTATGAGCTTCTCTAAGTACCATTTCTCTCATATCTCCAAATTTTGGTACCCAAATTCTTTCAGCCATATACCGGGTTCCGTCTTCCCGAATATTAAGATGCTTCTCCGATCCTTTGGGTATTTCATCCTTTAAATTTCCCTCTTTTAAAACTCCTTGTTGCGCCTCCTTTATTTGAGTAGTAAGGTTAGTGTGAATCATTATATTCATAGATTTTACTCGAATGGGTTCTCTGTCCTTTCTGCTCAAGGCGTCGGCTACCACATTTGCCTTCCCCGGGTGGTAACGAATCTCAAAGTCGTAATCATTCAACAATTCAATCCACCTACGCTGCCTCATATTCAGTTGTTTCTGATTAAATATGTGTTGAAGACTTTTGTGATCGGTATATATAATACTTTTGACCCCATATAAGTAGTGACTCCAAGTCTTTAATGCAAAAACAACCGCGCCTAATTCCAAATCATGCGTCGTATAATTTTGCTCGTGAATCTTCAATTGTCTAGACTCATAAGCAATCACCTTCGTCCGTTGCATTAATACACAACCGAGACCTTGCTTTGATGCGTCACAATAAATCACAAAATCATCATTCCCTTCAGGCAATGACAATATAGGTGCCGTAGTTAGCTTTTTCTTCAATAATTGAAACGCCTTCTCTTGTCCATCATTCCATTCAAATTTCTTCCCTTTATGCGTTAATGCAGTCAAGGGTTTTGCTATTTTGGAGAAATCTTGGATGAATCTTCTGTAGTAACCAGCCAATCCTAAAAATTAACGTATATGCTTCGGAGTTTTTGGGGTTTCCCACTTTTCAACGATTTCGATCTTTGCCGGGTCCACCTGGATACCTTCTTTGTTCACTATGTGTAATGACCCGGACTTTTTCGATCGATCTATACTTATAAGATTAATATTTACATAAATTAAAACTTACCAACATGATAAGCAATCCAAATTGTTGAGACTTATGTTTTTAAAAAGAGTTTTACACAACGTTTGACCGTCTAGTTGACCGATGATATCACGAACTATATAACATATGATAATTATACGTTTGTGTATATATATGTATAAATACATATTTAACATGATCTAAGAATGTTGTAATACCTCATTTTGTATTAATAACAATAAGTTATAAGTATATTTTGAAACTACTAACTTAAGTTTTCAAAACAATAACCATACGTAACGTTCTTTGATATAAATACTTATAACCTATAATGTTTATACATATATCGTATATGTAATGTATTTAATCACTTTTTAAGGACTTAAATACATAAAACAATATAAGTATATTCACAAAAGATAATTATATTTGAATCCTCGTTCCATTTTCACAAGATTTCTATACGTATATTTAGAGTATATGTACTCGTATCATACCTAGCTTCTATACGTATTTACTATTGGTATATACACATCAAATCACCACCAACCAGCCCTTGTTCATGCCTTATGTATAAGGTAACTCTCTTGTTCATGCCTTAAGTATAAGGTAATTACTTTTGTATGATAGTATGACTAATTACACAAAATTACAACATAAATTTTGTCCATGATCTTCATCATTCACGTCACCATCACCACCATATATACTCCATCCATTTTCAATTTTGCTACATCATTTTGCTAGTTAGGAATACACTTTCAAGAGCCTTAAAACCCTTAACCATCTCAGCCCACAACCATGAAGATCTAGCTTCAAAAACATCACTTAATCACCATAAGAAAACCCTTACAAAAACACTTCAAGAATCCTTCCAAGAACACAAGTTTACTTCCAATCTTTCATCCAACTCCACCACTCTTTTGGTTCTAGGTTTTTACTCCTTTTTTACAGCAATCTTGTCCAAGTAACTTGAGGTAGTAACTTTGTTCATAACCTTATTCGATTCATATATATATAGTTATCTTATTTTATGGTATACAATTTTAACAACAAGAACATAGTTTGAATGATTTCAAACTTGTTTGCAAACTAAATAGATCCTTCTAACTTAACTTTTAAAATACTTCAAGACCTGTAATATATCATAAGTATATGCTAACTTAACAAGGTATAACTTGGTTTTTCAAAGAACACCTTAAAAACTGAATTTACGAAGTCGGAGTGCAACCGGGGGCTGTTTTGGGTTGGATAATTAAAAACTATTTTGAACCTTGAATTGGAGGTTTATTTTCTGGAAAAATGATATTACTATGAATATGATAACACATAAAAATTTCATGATTTAACTCAAAGTATAAGTATTTTTAGAAAAATAATCATTTAATGTTGTTTGCATAAGGGAAAATGATTAACTTCATAAGTTTCACCAAAATTTGACCTATGACCTGTGATGTCGAATACAAACTAAGGTATTTGCAGTTCATATTCTTAAAGAAGGACTCGATCCAAGGAAGTGGCAAGTTGAACCAACGAAAACGGAGTTGTAACGAAGAAACTATGACCAAAACAAAATCGGATATCCAAAACTAGTTTAGCCACGAAAATAATTGGAGAAAAATTAAATAAATCACATCTTTTTTAAAATAACATGATATTTTATATATATGTACTCATAATTTAATTTTATATATTTCAGGATCACCCGTAAACAATACGAGAAGATTAATCATAAGATCCCATGATTGTACGCAATACGTCTTCTATACAATATAGGTACCATGGGTCAAGATTAATCCCGACCAATACGAATACGATGGGGGTTTTATTTATTTCGATGGGGGTTTTATTTATTTATTAAACACCTAAATATGAACCATTAAAATTGAATTGCTAACTACGGACTAAGAAGACATTAAAAGTATTATAAGTATATATACGTGACGATTGTTTAAAATGAACATATATTGATATATTATATATGGATAGGTTCGTGATATCAACCGGAGACCAAGTCAAAATATATATATCTTCAAGGCAAAAGTGAGTATATAGTCCCACTTTTAAACTCTAAGTATTTCGGGATGAGAATACATGTATTTTATGTTTTACGTTATGGACACAAGTAACTGAAAAATATATTCTACGTTGAGTTGTACCACTGGCATACTTCCCTGTAGCTTGGTAACTACTATTTACAGCGGTATTGTAAACGCGAATCCTGTTGATAGATCTATCGGGCCTGACAACCCCAACCGGACTGGACGACCAGTATTCAACGGTTGCACAGTACTTCATTTCGTGACTACACTTGGTACGGTGTAGTAAGATTTCATAATAAAGGGAATATGCGACGTGATTAAATGTTAAGTATGGTTACCAAGTGCTCAACCACTTAGAATATTTTTATTAAAATGTTTACATATGAAATCTTGTGGTCTATATTTATATCGCTGCCGGCATTAAACCTATATCTCACCAACTTTATGTTGACGTTTTAAACATGTCTATTCTCAGGTGATAACTAAAAGCTTCCGCTGCAACATGTTGAATTTAAGCAAGATCTTGTGTACGCATATTTGTGTCAAAAACAAAACTGCATATCCGAGGAGTTGTAATGTAAAATATGCTAGAAATCGTATTGTTATCATCACATGTAAAGTTTGTAAGTCTAAGATTATCGCTAAACGATAATCATCTTTATATTGTCTAAAGCTTGTATTATCATAAGAGTTATGGTTTGTAATGTAAAATAAATGCAGTTGTTCTTTTAAAAATGTCGCATATAGAGGTCAATACCTCGCAATGAAATCATACGTTATCTAACTCGTTCTTATGGTTAAGGACGGGTTATGACATGTGGTATCAGAGCGGTGGTCTTAGCGAACCAGGTTTGCATTAGTGTGTCTAACTGATAAGTCGTTAGGATACATTAGTAAGTCTGGACTTTGACCGGGTCTGATTTAAAAACCATTGCTTATCATTGTTGGTTAAAATTTATATGTAAATATTATGTAGTACTAATGGGTTAGTTGTTGTGTGATAGATGTCAGGCTCAAAGCTTATTATCACATTCAGCGACTCCGAACCAGAATCTTCAGATGGTATTCCAGTCATTAACCTATCCGATGACGAAAATAATATCTTTGGGGAAGACTCACAAATTATGGATGAACCAACTATAGAGAACCCAAAAAGTGAACCCGAGGAGGAAAGTGAACCCGAGGAGGAAAGTGAACCCGAGGAGGAAGATATACAGGAAATTACGGAAGACAAGTTTGAACGAGGAAAGAAACGAAAGGCTAATGAATTAGAAAATCCAAATCCCGAGTTTAGCAAGGATGATGTAGCACCAACTCCACTAGACACTACCACCCCTATTCCCGCTATCCCTATTCGTTCTATCCCGGCATCTAGTTCTTCGGCCCCTCAGCCAAAATATAGGGAGACACCGCCAAAATATAGGCAGACAGCCAGGATAAGCGTTAAGCGATTCTTTGAACCTAAACGTCCTAGAAAATAGACCAAACGATGCGCTGCCGTATTAAACCATGGGATCATATAATGTTTTGTATAATATTATTAGTGTGGTTTGCTTAATGTTCGATGTAAGATAAGCATATGTAAAATAGTGAAGTATGAAATGCAATAATTTTCCATGGTTAAGTATTATTTAGATGGTAGTAATTGGTTCTGTACTAAGCTATTAAGTATGGACATTAACGGGTAGGTACTACCCTAGATATAATTATAAAATGCTAATAAGAAGAAAAGGCTTTTATAATAATACCTGGTTCATATTATTAATAAGCTATAATGTACTGTAAATATACACTACATCTATAATATTTCATGTGAATAATTATTTTCTTTTCATTCTTATAGAAGAATATGGCGCGATTGAATCGAATGACGGAACAAGAAGTCGAGGAATTCATCAACCAGCGAGTGAACGACAGAATGTTATGGGTCGAGGCTGCAAGAGCTGCTGCAGTTAACCCAAATCCTCGTGTAGGATGCACCTACAAAACTTTTCAAGCTTGCAAGCCCTCATCATTCAGTGGAACAGAAGGACCGATCGGTTTAACCCGGTGGATAGAAAAGATGGAGACTGTGTTTAAAATCAGTGGTTGTGTTGAAAAGGACATGACCAAGTATGCATCGTGCACTTTACAAGATGGTGCACTCACGTGGTGGAAAAATTATGTGAAGGCTGTAGGAGGAGATGTAGCTTATGATACTCCATGGGAAGAATTCAAAATAATGTTAATCAACGAGTATTGTCCAAGGAACGAGGTTAGGAAGCTGGAAGATGAATTACGAAGCCTGAAGGTTGTTGGTACTGAAATCACCAACTACAATCAGCGATTCATGGAATTAGTTTTGCTATGTCCTGAATTGGTTCCAACCGAAGAACGGAAGATTGAAATGTACAAAGATGGTTTGCCCAAAAAGGTCAAGGCAAATGTTACAGCATCGAAACCTAAGACAATTCATGAAGCTGTAACCATGGCAAACGAGCTAATGGATCAGGTCATCATGGATAAGAAAGTATCCAATACTGATGTGAAGGTATCAGGTAACAAAAGAAAGTGGAATGGAAATTATGATCGAGGTAACCAACAACAATCTTTTAAGAAACAAGAAATCACGCAAGGTGCGGGTAGTGGTTTAAGCTTTGGTTACAAAGGACAAAATCCTTTATGTAACCGATGCCACAAACATCACTCTGGCTACTGTAATGTGGTATGCAACAAATGTAATTGAAAGGGTCATCTTGCTGAAGATTGTAGGGCTCTCGTTACAAATACAAATGGTACCAAGACTCCTGCCACCAATGCAAATAGAACTGCTTTGGCTACCATTACTTGTTATGGGTGTGGAAAACAAGGTCACTATAAGAGCCAGTGCCCGAATCCAGAGAAGAATATCGGACCTGCACGTGGGAGAGCATTTATTATTAATGCTAGAGAGGCATGTGAAGACCCGGAGCTTGTTACGGGTACGTTTACCATTAATAACTTATCAGCATCTATTATATTTGATACTGGTGCCGATAGAAGTTACGTGTGTAGAAATTTTTACACTAAATTGAATTGTTCATCATTACCTCTAGATGCTAAGTACATGATTGAGTTAGCTAATGGTAAACTAATTAAAGCCGATAAAATTTGTCGTGATTGTAAAATAAATTTAGCCGGTGAAACGTTTAAAATTGACTTGATACCCATAGAATTAGGAAGTTTTGATGTAATAGTCGGCATAGACTAGATGTCCAAAGTAGGAGCTGAAGTTGTGTGTGCCAAGAAGGCAATTCGCATTCCTTGTAAGGATAAAATGCCGGTGATGATTTATGGAGAGAAAGGTAACTCAAAGCTAAAACTCATTAGCTGTTTGAAAGCCAAGAAGTGTTTAGAAAAGGGATGTTATGCTATTCTAGCACATGTTAATAAAGTTGAAAAGAAAGAAAAAGAGAAGTGCATCAACGACGTGCCTGTGGCAAGAGATTTTCCTGAAGTTTTTCCGGAAGAGTTGCCGGGATTACCTCCATTTAGATCTGTAGAATTTCAAATAGATTTAGTACCAGGAGCTGCACCAGTTGCCCGTGCTCCATATAGACTTACACCGTCCGAGTTAAAAGAACTTCAGAGTCAGTTAAAAGAATTACTGGATCGTGGATTCATACGACCAAGTACTTCACCGTGGGGAGCTCCGATTCTATTTGTTAAAAAGAAAGATGGATCTTTTAGGATGTGTATAGATTATCGTGAATTAAATAAGTTAACTATCAAGAATCGGTATCCACTACAGAGAATTGACGACTTATTTGATCAACTGCAAGGATCATGTGTGTACTCGAAAATTGACCTAAGGTCGGGCTATCATCAATTACGTGTCAAAGAAGAGGACATTCCGAAAACTGCTTTTCGGACACGTTATGGTCATTACGAATTTTTGGTCATGCCGTTTGGGTTGACAAATGCGCCAGCTGTATTCATGGACCTCATGAATCGAGTTTGTAGTCCTTATTTAGATAAGTTTGTTATCGTTTTCATTGATGATATTCTTATCTATTCCAAGAGTGAGCAAGAGCATGAGCAGCATTTAAGGTTGATATTAGAGTTGTTGAGAAAAGAACAGCTATATGCTAAATTTTCTAAATGTGCTTTCTGGTTGAAAGAAGTGCAATTTCTTGGCCACGTTGTTAGTAGCAAAGGAATTCAGGTTGATCCAGCAAAAATTGAAGCCATTGAAAAATGGGAGACTCCTAAGACACCAATGCAGATACGCCAATTTTTGGGTTTAGCCGGTTATTATAGAAGGTTTATTCAAGATTTTTCCCGAATAGCTAAGCCGTTGACAGCGTTAACGCAAAAAGGGAAGAAATATGAATGGACCTCTGAGCAGGAGAGTGCATTTCAATTACTGAAAAAGAAGTTGACTACGGCGCCTATTTTATCGTTACCAGAAGGGAACGATGATTTTGAAATATATTGTGACGCTTCGCGACAAGGTTTTGGTTGCGTTCTTATGCAACGGAAGAAAGTTATTGCATACGCATCCCGACAATTGAAGATTCACGTGCGGAATTATACGACGCATGATCTAGAACTGGGAGCAGTCATGTTTGCATTAAAGATATGGAGACACTACTTGTATGGAGTTAAATGCACTGTGTTTACTGATCATAAAAGCCTTCAACATATTTTTGATCAGAAACAGCTGAACATGAGGTAACGTAGGTGGGTTGAGTTAATAAACGACTATGATTGAGAAATTCGTTATCATCCCGGGAAAGCGAATGTGGTGGCTGACGCACTAAGCAGAAAGGAACGAGAACCAATTCGATTACGAGCAATGAACATAAAAATTCGCATGAATCTCAACTCACAAATCAAAGAGGCTCAACGAGAAGCACGTACTAAAGAAAATATAGGAAATGAAATAATGAAGAAGTATGAGAAGCAACTCGTTATACGGGAAGATGGAACTCGATATTTTGCAAATCGTATTTGGGTACCGAAGTTGGGTGGATTAAGGAAGTTGATATTGAACGAGGCACATAAGACAAGATACTCGATACATCCTGGAGTTGGAAAGATGTATCAAGATCTTAAGACGCATTATTGGTGGCCTAATTTAAAGACAGACGTTGCAACATATGTTGGGGAATGTTTAACTTGTTCCAAAGTCAAAGCAGAACACCAGAAGCTGTCAGGGTTACTTCAACAACCAGAAATCCCAGAATGGAAATGGGATGGTATTACCATGGATTTCATCACGAAGTTACCAAAGACTGCCTGGGGATACGACACCATTTGGGTGATTGTTGATCGTCTCACCAAGTCTGCACATTTCTTGCCTATAAAGGAAACGGATAGAATGGAGAAACTATTATGATTGTATATAAAGGAAATTGTTTCAAGGCATGGAATACCTATTTCCATTATATCCGATCGTGATAGTAGATTTACATCAAAGTTCTGGCAATCACTACAAGAGGCCCTAGGAACTCGTTTGGATATGAGCACCGCATATCATCCGCAAACTAACGGGCAGAGTGAAAGAACAATTCAGACTCTTGAAGACATGCTCAGGGCATGTGTGATCGATTTTGGAAACGGATGGGATAAGTATTTACCGTTAGCAGAATTCTCGTATAATAATAGTTATCATGCGAGCATTAAAGCTGCACCATTCGAAGCACTGTATGGAAGGAAGTGTAGATCTCCTATCTTTTGGAATGAAGTAGGAGATCGACAATTAACTGGTCCCGAGTTCATACATGAAACTACTGAAAAGATAGTACAAATCAAGGAGAGATTGAGAACGGCCCGTAGTCGCCAAAAGAGCTACGCCGATGTCCGAAGGAAACCATTAGAGTTTCAGATCGGTGACATGGTTATGCTAAAGGTGTCACCTTGGAAAGGTGTAATACGTTTTGGAAAAAGGGGTAAACTAAACCCAAGGTATGTAGGCCCGTTCAAGATTATTGAACGCATCGGACCGGTAGCTTATCGACTCGAGTTACCGCAACAACTCGCCGGAGTACATAATACATTTCACCTCTCGAACCTTAAAAAGTGTCTAGCAAAGGAAGACCTCACCATTCCTCTTGAAGAAATTCAAGTTGACGAGAAACTACAATTCATAGAAGAACCAGTCGAGATCATGGACCGTGAAGTTAAACGGCTCAAGCAGAGCAACATACCGATCGTTAAAGCTCGTTGGAATGCACGAAGAGGTCCCGAGTTTACTTGAGAGCGAGAGGATCAAATGAAACAAAAGTACCCGCATTTGTTTCCCGATGACGCAAAATAGGTACGATTTTAAAATTTCGGGACGAAATTTATTTAACGGGTAGGTACTGTAATGACCCGGACTTTTTTGATCGATCTATACTTATAAGATTAATATTTACATAAATTAAACCTTACCAACATGATAAGCAATCCAAATTGTTCAGACTTATGTTTTTAAAAAGAGTTTTACACAACGTTTGACCGTCTAGTTGACCGATGATATCATGAACTATATAACATATGATAATTATACGTTTGTGTATATATATGTATAAATACATATTTAACATGATCTAAGAATGTTTTAATACCTCATTTTGTATTAATAACAATAAGTTATAAGTATATTTTGAAACTACTAACTTAAGTTTTCAAAACAATAACGATACGTAACGTTCTTTGATATAAATACTTATAACCTATAATGTTTATACATATATCGTATATGTAATGTATTTAATCACTTTTTAAGGACTTAAATACATAAAACAATATAAGTATATTCATAAAAGATAATTATATTTGAATCCTCGTTCCGTTTTCACAAGATTTCTATACGTATATTTAGAGTATATGTACTCGTATCATACCTAGCTTCTATACGTATTTACTATTGGTATATACACATCAAATCACCACCAACCAGCCCTTGTTCATGCCTTATGTATAAGGTAACTCTCTTGTTCATGCCTTAAGTATAAGGTAATTACTTTTGTATGATAGTATGACTAATTACACAAAATTACAACATAAATTTTGTCCATGATCTTCATCATTCACGCCACCATCACCACCATATATACTCCATCCATTTTCAATTTTGCTACATCATTTTGCTAGTTAGGAATACACTTTCAAGAGCCTTAAAACCCTTAACCATCTCAGCCCACAACCATGAAGATCTAGCTTCAAAAACATCACTTAATCACCATAAGAAAACCCTTACAAAAACACTTCAAGAATCCTTCCAAGAACACAAGTTTACTTCCAATCTTTCATCCAACTCCACCACTCTTTTGGTTCTAGGTTTTTACTCCTATTTTACAGCAATCTTGTCCAAGTAACTTGAGGTAGTAACTTTGTTCATAACCTTATTCGATTCATATATATATAGTTATCTTATTTTATGGTATACAATTTTAACAACAAGAACATAGTTTGAATGATTTCAAACTTGTTTGCAAACTAAATAGATCCTTCTAACTTAACTTTTAAAATACTTCAAGACCTGTAATATATCATAAGGATATGCTAACTTAACAAGGTATAACTTGGTTTTCAAAGAACACCTTAAAAACTGAATTTACGACGTCGGAGTGCAACCGGGGGCTGTTTTAGGTTGGATAATTAAAAACTATTTTGAACCTTGAATTGGAGGTTTATTTTCTGGAAAAATGATATTTACTATGAATATGATAACACATAAAAATTTCATGATTTAACTCAAAGTATAAGTATTTTTAGAAAAATAATCATTTAATGTTGTTTGCATAAGGGAAAATGATTAACTTCATAAGTTTCACCAAAATTTGACCTATGACCTGTGATTTCGAATACAAACTAAGGTATTTGCAGTTCATATTCTTAAAGAAGGACTCGATCCAAGGAAGTGGCAAGTTGAACCAACGAAAACGGAGTTGTACGAAGAAACTATGATCAAAACAAAATCGGATATCCAAAACTAGTTTAGCCACGAAAATAATTGGAGAAAAATTAAATAAATCACATCTTTTTTAAAATAACATGATATTTTATATATATGTACTCATAATTTAATTTTATATATTTCAAGATCACCCGTAAACAATACGAGAAGATTAATCATAAGATCCCATGATTGTACGCAATACGTCTTCTAGACAATATAGGTACCATGGGTCAAGATTAATCCCGACCAATACGAATACGATGGGGGTTTTATTTATTTCGATGGGGGTTTTATTTATTTATTAAACACCTAAATATGAACCATTAAAATTGAATTGCTAACTACGGACTAAGAAGACATTAAAAGTATTATAAGTATATATACGTGACGATTGTTTAAAATGAACATATATTAATATATTATATATGGATAGGTTCGTGATATCAACCGGAGACCAAGTCAAAATATATATATCTTCAAGGCAAAAGTGAGTATATAGTCCCACTTTTAAACTCTAAGTATTTCGGGATGAGAATACATGTATTTTATGTTTTACGTTATGGACACAAGTAACTGAAAAATATATTCTACGTTGAGTTGTACCACTGGCATACTTCCCTGTAGCTTGGTAACTACTATTTACAGCGGTATTGTAAACGCGAATCCTATTGATAGATCTATCGGGCCTGACAACCCCAACCGGACTGGACGACCAGTATTCAACGGTTGCACAGTACTTCATTTCGTGACTACACTTGGTACGGTGTAGTAAGATTTCATAATAAAGGGAATATGCTACGTGATTAAATGTTAAGTATGGTTACCAAGTGCTCAACCACTTAGAATATTTTTATTAAAATGTTTACATATGAAATCTTGTGGTCTATATTTATATCGCTGCCGGCATTAAACCTATATCTCACCAACTTTATGTTGACGTTTTAAACATGTCTATTCTCAGGTGATAACTAAAAGCTTCCGCTGCAACATGTTGAATTTAAGCAAGATCTTGTGTACGCATATTTGTGTCAAAAACAAAACTGCATATCCGAGGAGTTGTAATGTAAAATATGCTAGAAATCGTATTGTTATCATCACATGTAAAGTTTGTAAGTCTAAGATTATCGCTAAACGATAATCATCTTTATATTGTCTAAAGCTTGTATTATCATAAGAGTTATGGTTTGTAATGTAAAATAAATGCAGTTGTTCTTTTAAAAATGTCGCATATAGAGGTCAATACCTCGCAATGAAATCATACGTTATCTAACTCGTTCTTATGGTTAAGGACGGGTTATGACACTATGTGACCGAGGAATTGAACTTCTTACAACCAAAATGCACACTTTGAAAACTTAGCGTACAGTTTTTCTTTCCTCAATACTTCTAACACTTTTCTCAAATGTTCTTCGTGCTCTTGATCATTCTTTGAGTAAATAAGTATGTCATCGATGAAAACAATGACAAACTTATCAAGATATGGCCCACACACTCGGTTCATAAGGTCCATGAACACAGCTGGTGCGTTAGTCAATCCAAACGGCATAACCATAAATTCATAATGACCATAACGCGTCCTAAAAGCAGTTTTTGGAATATCATCCTCCTTTACTCGCATTTGATGATATCCAGAATGTAAATCGATCTTCGAATAAACCGACGAGCATTGTATGTAGAGACCCGTCCTAATCCATCCGGACGAAGTCCATATCGATTATAAATGATTCACAACAGTTAATTACATCGCGAGGTATTTGACCTCTATATGATACATTTTACAAACATTGCATTCGTTTTTGAAAAGACAATCTTTCATTACATCGAAAGTTGACGACATGCATACCATTTTGTAATATATCTAACTATGAATGACTTAATAATAATCTTGATGAACTCAACGACTCGAATGCAACGTTTTTTGAAGTATGTCATGAATGACTCCAAGTAATATCTCTAAAATGAGCAAATGTATAGCGGAAGATTTCTTTCGTACCTGAGAATAAACATGCTTTCAAGTGTCAACCAAAAGGTTGGTGAGTTCATTAGTTTAACATAAATAATCATTTTATAATTTTAATAGACCACAAGATTTCATATTTCCATTTCTCATAACATACTTCCCATGCATAGAGACAAAAATATCATTCATATGGATTGAACACCTGGTAACCGACATTCACAATATGCATATAAGAATATCCCCATCATTCCTGGATCCTCCTTTGGACATGATATATATTTCGAAGTACTAAAGCATCCGGTAATTTGGATGGGGCTTGTTGGGCCCGATAGATCTATCTTTAGGGTTCGCGTCAATTAGGGTGTCTGTTCCCTAATTCTTAGATTACCAGACTTAATAAAAAGGGGCATATTCGGTTTAATAATCCAGCCATAGAATGTAGTTTTAAGTACTTGTGTCTATTTCGTAAAATAGTTATAAAGCAGCGCATGTATTCTCAGTCCCAAAAATATATATTACGAAAGCATTTAAAAAGGGATTAATGAAACTCACCTAATGTATTTTGTAGTAAAAATACATATGACTATAATGAACAAGTGCAGGGTTGGCCTCGGATTCACGAACCTATATCATTTATATATATATTAACACATATAATGGAAATCAAATAGTTATATATTATATCTTAGATTATATATATTATATATTTAATTTGTATTACTATTTATATAGTTTTATATATATATATATATATATATATGTATATGATTAATATTATAAAAAAAATCAATAATTTGTTATATGTAAATTTTAATTAAATAATTTTAATATATATAACTATATGTAATATTATGATAGTTGTAATAAATATACACTTATATAGAAAATATTTATTTGTAATAATAATATTGATAATATGAAAATAATATTAACAATAATAATAACAATAATAATAATAATAATAATAATAATAATAATAATAATAATAATAATAATAATAATAATAATAATAATAATAATAATAATAATAATAATAATACTACCTCATAAGAAAAAGCTCCAAAAAGAACTAACTATCATTGCCGGGAATCGAACCCACAACATCTTGATTAAACATCAACACCCTTAACCGTCTGAACTAATCTATTTTTATAAATTATAACCATGCGTAAATTTATTTAACCTGTTTAACTGTTTTCCTCCTTCTTATCTTATCACTAGGAATTTTATCATCATCGTCATCAATCAGAATCACCATATGATTATCATGTATCATAATCATAACAGTCGTCATTATTTCTATCTAATCCTATCGAATCATCTCTAATTGATCCATCAACATTTTATGTCTATTCATCATTACAATCATCATTTTATCATTTTCATAACTTAATGATCATCATAAATATAATCATCAACATCATCTTATATCATAGTTTCATCGTTATCAAGTACCTCACACATAAAATCACGATCATAAGCTTAAACATAGTATAACCCGTTCAACTTCATCGTTATTATTATCAAGCAATCATCATACCTCTTCGTTCCTGGAATAGAAACATTGAATTGTCGCTGCAGTAGCAGTCCACGAATTAATTTACAATCCCGGTTGATTTTTCTTCTTGAAGCCCAATGATCAACAGGGCCCAAAGGGAATTTATAAATGTTGTGGCCCAAAAATATAAACTCATCGGTCCAAACACTTACTTGTCTATCTTCTGTTATGTTATTAATCGACTAAAAGGAGATAAAAAAAAAAGACAGCTCATATCTTCAAGTGGAATTTTCTTTATGGTGTTTGTCGCCAAAAGGGTTTGTAAGTTGTCCTATATGTATATTATATTATGTCCATGAACATTCACGATTTGATTAAATTGAAAAAGGAACGAAGTACTTCCAGCTGTAGTCGATTACATCATCATTTATCATAATTCAACAAGTGGGTGGGGTTAGTTGCTTGAATATATATCGGCCATGATGAGAAACAAAGGAACATGCTAAAGCATATTTTAATTGATAAAGTTATTTATGTGGAGGTTTACATGTCTGCAGCGAAAAATAGAAAAGTAGTTGCAAGTTTTTGGAGTTCGTTGGAATAGCTAGACAAAACAGTGCAGTAGTATGTGAATTTCGAACATGAAGTAGAAGGGATAAGTTGCAGCATAAGTTGGGTTGTGTTTGGGTTTGTGAATTTTTTTATTTGTTGATGGGCTAAATATTTGGCTTGCTTGATATTGGGTCTCAACCCATCCTTGGCAAACAATAACCTAGTAACCGATCGTGATGAAAGTCGTAGCTGCAAACCCATTAATAACTCATGGGTGAGTGATCGAAGGTGATAATGGTTTTCATGGTTGTATCCGACTGAAACAGAAACAGAAACAGAAATAGGAGAGAAATATGATGAGAGAGAGAGGTGGTGTTCGGTTTGTTTGGCTCGAGTAGTAAACAGATACAAGGTAGTTGTAGCAGCAGGTAGCTACACAACAGCAGCAATACACAATGATGACGATGAATATGAAGTATAAACAGAAAGGAAAATAGTAGCGTAAAGAAGCGGTAAGTGGTGATTTCCATTGAGTTGGTTCTTGGGTTTGTGGTTTTGGGTTTGTGTTTCCTGACCAAAACAGAAACATGATTAAAACAAGAATGAGAAAAAAAAATATATATGGTCGTGATGTTGTGGTGATCTTGATGATATCATAGAGGTGAGCAAGAAAAGATCACGAAGATGGTTTGATGTGGGTGAACGGTTTCGGGTGATGATGGTTAACTGGGTGGAACTAAGGACCGAAGATGGTGGGTGATAGATGATGATTTTATGTTTGGGTTAGCGTATGTGTGTGTTGTGAGGTTTATACCGAACACATGAACCTATAGTTCATCGATTGCTAATGATGATCACTTAGTAACATGATGGTTGGAGAAATAGAAATGGAAATAGAAGATGAAGTGGATTTTTATTGTCCTCCAGCATGTAGTGTAGGTATATGTATATATATAATTGAATGAGTTAGTTGACACCCACTTTACATTACATCATGAATTCACTGGAATAATCATAATAATAATAGAACAATAATATAACTTAATAATTTAAAAACGTTTGATTGACAATTAGAAATAGTATGCAGCTATTACTTTGGAATCATCTACCGATAGTTTTTCCATGCAGTGCTATATCGTGTCCATTGCTAAACAGTTAATGTATAAAAGTGCTCCTAAAAATCCCAAACTTTTAGATTAAATATATTTAATTATTTCACTCATTAACTGTTTGAAACCTGATCAAAAAGGTTCGATAATTATTTATTTTCTGTTCCAATTTATATGTACGGAGTACTAGTATTTAGTCTTAAAAAGGTAAAAATATTTTCATGAAGCCTAAAATCTTCGTAATCGATTTACAGTTCAACTTTCATTTTAAATCTTCATACATATGTACTATATCATTATGAACACTAAAGAAATGTCAACCGAGTGTTACAGACGTTTGCAGAATAGGTCCAAAATCATATTTATTCAATATGCTCTTTATATATATAAGAACAGTTTTAAATAATAAATTTTTGCTAAGTAAATATATTTATTAATTATATATTTTAAACAATTAAATTTAATATAACAATATATATACACAAGTAATATTTATATATATACTTACACATATTTATATATATATATATATATATATATATATATATATATATATATATATATATATATATATATATATATATATATATATATATATATATATATACATACATACATATTTACAAACACTAGTTCGTGAATCATCGGAATTTGTCAAAGGGTAAATGAATACATGAACATAGTTCAAAATTTTTGAGACTTCAATATTACAGACTTTGCTTATCGTGTCGAAATCATATAAAGATTAAGTTTAAATTTGGTCAGAAATTCCCGGGTCATCACAGTACCTACCCGTTAAATAAATTTCGTCCCGAAATTTGAGTGAGGTGGTCATGGCTAACGATAAAAATGTTTTAATGACGAATATGAGTTGATAAATTGAGTTTTATCATCATTGAGTAATATGGATAAAAATAATTCGATTATTCGAAGAGTACGAATGAAGCTATCACCAAAGAGTGAAATAAGAAAGTAAAGATTCATCTTAACTTTTGACAGAGTTAGGGTTGAATTTTCGGAATTCAAGGGATTTAAAGAAAATCTTCGAAATCTAAAAGATTTGATTCTTCGGCGAGTAAGAAAATTAAGATCTCTATAATTAAATACGGTGATCTACCTCGATTACTCTGTCTGATTTTTCCATTATAAATTAAGCTCTTCTGTTTCATTGTTCTCACCATTCTTATACTTTCTTCCTTAGTTCATGCTTTCAAAAGATTGTGAAAATGCTTAATCCAGTTCCAATCCTTGTCCTTATTCTTATTATCGCAACAATCATTCTCCTTTTCCAACTTCCATCGGAGTAATCTGTTTTCTTCTACTGCACCCTTGGGGTTATAGTGTTTTTAATTCTCCCGTGTCTTTATGTTGTGATAAAAATTGATATACACGGTTTGTAGTTTCTGAGTTGTTGTTATGTTTTATACCTTCCCTTATATTTCAAAGTCCCTGCTTCTGTCTTCTATAATCATTGTCATCCACAGTTAATATTCCCTTCTATTTGCTGCGATTTATATTCCCATTTTCAATTCGGAGTTTCATTCTTTCGTTTTCTTCTTCTTGCGATTAAACATCTCTTGTAATGGTCCAGAATTCGCAGATATGAATTTCGGAATGAACATAGTTAATGTTCTAAGAAGGAAATTTGTAACGGCACGATCTTGATTTGTCAAATTACCAGAATTCAAGAGAAAAGTTTGAACTATCAAGAAAATTTGTTCTTGATATGTTTATAGATTAGATAGAATGTAAAAATCTTGTAACATGGCACATGATGACGGTATAGTCTGTGAATCATCACGTTCCATTAAAAACTCAGCATGACTTACTGTAATATAATCACGTTGATCAAGTGTCATTATATTATACTAACTCATGCATCAGTTCCCAACATTACTTCAATAACATTCATATTTTAAGCTCGAAAGTTTACAGAATATAGAAACTAACAGTTTCTATATGATGTAACACTGATAGCACGAAGAGATTAATGATTTCAGATATGATTAGTTATGAAAATATCTTCAGAAATATGGAGGATATTTATAATGAAAGATACGATGATATCTTGAAATTTCTAATATCGATGGATGATGAAGAAGATTTATCCGTAAGGGTTTAGATTCGGAAGCAAGGTATTCACTAAAGATTTCATTAGAAACAGAATCATTTGGATTCTTTGAAGTCAAACTTATTCTTTGTAATTTGTCCACGGCTTTCTTCATAGTTTCGCATAATCTGCTTTTCGGTACTAAATTTTCTATTGAATGTTTCCAACATAATGATACACAGGAAGCACGAAGAGGTATATAATTTCGAACGAGAATATTTATGAAAATATCCTCAGAAATATCTAAGATATTGATGATGATATCTTGGAATTTCTAAGTTCGATGGTTGATGGAGAAAGATTTTCCGCAAGATTTTAACATGACTTCGGAACAAGATATTCTCTAAAGATTTTAACGGATCCAGAATTACCTGAATCATTTGAATATAGGGTTTGGTCCTTGTATTTGTCCTCGGTCTCCTTCATGGGTAGCTCAATCTGTTTTTCAGTACCCAATTTTCTATCGAGCGTTCCTAACACTCCTTTCTTTATCATCAAACTTTTAGCCGTTTAGACTATCTACCATATTTCTATTTCCTCTACATTTAATGCTATGATATCTGAATCATCGGTTATTATTCCGAGGTGGTTTCAGGAGAATTGTGTTTTTTAGATGATTAAACGCTGATGGTAATATGGTGGAATATGGAAGGTTCCCTGGTAACAATAAAAGAGCACGCATATGTATCAAGGTTATGGTAAGGCTAGTCCGACTGAAAAATCGAAGTTGACTTGATGGAGCTGTGACAAAATTGGCTAATTTGGAAAGGGATTGCAAAGTTATTTTCGGTAATAACAACGCCAGAGGAGCTAGCACCGATATGTATTGAATGTTTAATCAGATTCAGAGTATTTTTCAGGTGCATAACTATATGCATCAATCTTTTCTCACGTAAATGAAGTGCTGTTAGTTCATCCTCTCGATTGAGATGTTTTCAAGAATCATGAAAAGTTTGAACCCAGAATGTAATCGTGAAGATACAAATGTTGTTTAAGACGAAATCAAGTGGCAACTTGAAGAATTGTTTAGTTTCATATGTTATAACCAATATTTTAATTCATTTTAATTGTCCAATATTAATAGTCCACAGTCAATAGTCCACTGTTGATAGTCCAATAATTCATTTATAGTTTAATATATAATATTCTAATTAATTAATACGTGTCGTGACCCGTATACGTCTCAGACTCGATCACAACTCAAACTATATATATTATTGTAGAATCAACCTCAACTCTGTATAGAGAACTCGATCATTACTGCATATAGAGTGTCTATGGTAATTCCAAATAATATATATAGATGCGTCGATATGATATGTCAAAACCTTGTATACGTGTCCCGATATTTAAAGTGCGTAAAATAAATACAGAAATTAAATGACAATAATTAAAGTGCGTAAAGTAAATAACAGAAATTAAATGACGATAAATAAAATTGCGAGAATATAAATTGCGATAATTAAATTGCGATAAAATAAAATGTACTCAGTTAGCTAGGAACAGTTAGCTAGGATTTTGTTAGCGTGGATTCTTAACAAAATTTCTCATCGTTAAATTGTTTGTTTCTAACAAATTTTATTTGTCAAATGTTTTTCTTTATTATGCCACTTGTGGGATTCTGTTAGGTCAAAATCCAATATGAAATTTTGAATGAAAATGGTTATTCTGTGGTGAACGGATACATGCATCGGTGGATGTAAATAGGATAGTAAATGACTGTTGAATCGGATTTGAATAATGTACAGTATAACATGTTAATATGAAAGTTAAATATTTCCTCGGGCATTACCTACCCGTTAAAATATTTTCACCATTAATAGTTTGTATAAAAGAATTTCTAATTACAATCTTTATGAAAATATATATACATATATATTTTCTTCAGATGTAAGTCGTGGATTTAATGAGTTAATATGATATTAATCTCATTTGATTTATCGTTAGAACTAAAATACATAATCTCTAAAACATTAGAGATTACTTAATCGCCATGAAGGATGAAGATAATTGATGTAGAACGATACGTAGAACGATGATTATACTCGATGTACAAAACGAGATGTTGAGGCATGGATTGTTGATGGTACTGGTGCTGTTACTGATGGTACTGTTGGTGCCGATGATGTTGCTGAAGCTGGTACATTTTGTACCATATTCTCCAGATTGATTACTCGAGCGAGAAGTTCGTTGACTTCTCCTATTATTCCAAGATGCTTGTCGGTCAGAACGAGCAGATGAATAAGGTTTAGAATTTTAGATAGAATACACTCGTGACGAGCTACCCTGGAAATGAGGCTGAAAATGGTGTTTCAGATAGGTTCACCAGTAAACGCTTCAGGTTCATTGTCAAGAGGTGAATTCGGTTGGTGGAAATGATCGCCTTCTTCGCGTCTCCATTGATTAAGTCGACTACGAATGCATCAGATGAATTGGGGATGGCTGATTAATTGATTCGTTATGGTGACATCGCTTTCGGAGCTTAGGTGAATATCCATGTCGGAATAGCTGTCGGAATAACTATCGGAATAACTATCAAAATCTGAGGGACTCGATCTGGTTGAGGGATTCATCTCGTACAATCATATGAAGGATTTTCGATAAGAAATAGATTATAGGATGTAGATTAGTACCCTGCAATACATAATTTACATATGCATATATAATACTAAAATCCCATAAGTTACGGAGGAATCTACGGAATATGTCAGACAAAGTTACAGTAACAGATACGCTAAGATATGAAGTAGCAGATACGCTAGATATGAATTTTGTCTATACACTATTCATGCAGTCAATGCAGTAAAACGTGTCTAGACTAAGAATGATAAGAAAGTGATTCTCTAAGAATGATAAGCAGGTAATTTTCGAAACGAAATGATAAGCAAAACTTTTGACATGCAGACCAGGTTCAAGTCCAGACTCCTTAAAGTAACCTAACAACTATTAAGTCAAAGTCCAGACTCACTAATGCATCCTAACAACTCCTAGTTAGACACACTAATGTAAGACCTTGTTCGCTACGACCACCGCTCTGATACCAACTGTATAGACCCGTCCTAATCCATCCGGACGAAGTCCATATCGATTATAAATGATTCATAACAGTTAATTACATCGCGAGGTATTTAACCTCTATATGATACATTTTACAAACATTGCATTCGTTTTTGAAAAGACAATCTTTCATTACATCGAAAGTTGACGACATGCATACCATTTTGTAATATATCTAACTATGAATGACTTAATAATAATCTTGATGAACTCAATGACTCGAATGCAACGTTTTTTGAAGTATGTCATGAATGACTCCAAGTAATATCTCTAAAATGAGCAAATGTACAGCGGAAGATTTCTTTCGTACCTGAGAATAAACATGCTTTCAATTGTCAACCAAAAGGTTGGTGAGTTCATTAGTTTAACATAAATAATCATTTTATAATTTTAATAGACCACAAGATTTCATATTTCCATTTCTCATAACATACGTCCCATGCATAGAGACAAAAATATCATTCATATGGATTGAACACCTGGTAACCGACATTCACAATATGCATATAAGAATATCCCCATCATTCCGGGATCCTCCTTCGGACATGATATATATTTCGAAGTACTAAAGCATCCGGTAATTTGGATGGGGCTTGTTGGGCCCGATAGATCTATCTTTAGGGTTCGCGTCAATTAGGGTGTCTGTTCCCTAATTCTTAGATTACCAGACTTAATAAAAAGGGGCATATTCGATTTAATAATCCAGCCATAGAATGTAGTTTTAAGTACTTGTGTCTATTTCGTAAAATAGTTATAAAGCAGCGCATGTATTCTCAGTCCCAAAAATATATATTACGAAAGCATTTAAAAAGGGATTAATGAAACTCACCTAATGTATTTTGTAGTAAAAATACATATGACTATAATGAACAAGTGCAGGGTTGGCCTCGGATTCACGAACCTATATCATTTATATATATATTAACACATATAATGGAAATCAAATAGTTATATATTATATCTTAGATTATATATACTACATATTTAATTTGTATTACTATTTATATAGTTTTATATATATATATATATATATATATATATATGATTAATATTATAAAAAAAATCAATAATTTGTTATATGTAAATCTTTAATTAAATAATTTTAATATATATAACTATATGTAATATTATGATAGTTGTAATAAATATACACTTATATAGAAAATATTTATTTGTAATAATAATATTGATAATATGAAAATAATATTAACAATAATAATAATAATAATAATAATAATAATAATAATAATAATAATAATAATAATAATAATAATAATAATAAGAGTAATAATAATACTACCTCATAAGAAAAAGCTCCAAAAAGAACTAACTGTCATTGCCGGGAATCGAACCCACAACCTCTTGCTTAAACATCAACACCCTTAACCGTCTGAACTAATCTATTTTTACAAATTATAACCATGCGTAAATTTATTTAACCTGTTTAATTGTTTTCCTCCTTCTTATCTTATCACTAGGAATTTTATCATCATCGTCATCAATCAGAATCACCATATGATTATCATGTATCATAATCATAACAGTCGTCATTATTTCTATCTAATCCTATCGAATCATCACTAATTGATCCATCAACATTTTATGTCTATTCATCATTACAATCATCATTTTATCATTTTCATAACTTAATGATCATCATAAATATAATCATCAACATCATCTTATATCATAGTTTCATCGTTATCAAGTACCTCACACATAAAATCACGATCATAAGCTTAAACATAGTATAACCCGTTCAACTTCATCGTTATTATTATCAAGCAATCATCATACCTCTTCGTTCCTGGAACAGAAACATTGAATTGTCACTGCAGTAGCAGTCCACGAATTAATTTACAATCCCGGTTGATTTTTCTTCTTGAAGCCCAATGATCAACAGGGCCCAAAGGGAATTTATAAATGTTGTGGCCCAAAAATATAAACTCATCGGTCCAAACACTTACTTGTCTATCTTCTGTTATGTTATTAATCGACTAAAAGGAGATAAAAAAAAAAAGACAGCTCATATCTTCAAGTGGAATTTTCTTTATGGTGTTTGTCGCCAAAAGGTTTTGTAAGTTGTCCTATATGTATATTATATTATGTCCATGAACATTCACGGTTTGATTAAATTGAAAAAGGAACGAAGTACTTCCAGCTGTAGTCGATTACATCATCATTTATCATAATTCAACAAGTGGGTGGGGTTAGTTGCTTGAATATATATCGGCCATGATGAGAAACAAAGGAACATGCTAAAGCATATTTTAATTGATAAAGTTATTTATGTGGAGGTTTACATGTCTGCAGCAAAAAATAGAAAAGTAGTTGCAAGTTTTTGGAGTTCGTTGGAATAGCTAGACAAAACAGTGCAGTAGTATGTGAATTTCGAACATGAAGTAGAAGGGATAAGTTGCAGCATAAGTTGGGTTGTGTTTGGGTTTGTGAATTTTTTTATTTGTTGATGGGCTAAATATTTGGCTTGCTTGATATTGGGTCTCAACCCATCCTTGGCAAACAATAACCTAGTAACCGATCGTGATGAAAGTCGTAGCTGCAAACCAATTAATAACTCATGGGTGAGTGATCGAAGGTGATAATGGTTTTTATGGTTGTATCCGACTGAAACAGAAACAGAAACAGCAATAGGAGAGAAAGATGATGAGAGAGAGAGGTGGTGTTCGGTTTTTTTGGCTCGAGTAGTAAACAGATACAAGGTAGTTGTAGCAGCAGGTAGCTACACAACAGCAGCAATACACGATGATGATGATGAATATGAAGTATAAACAGAAAGGAAAATAGTAGTGTAAAGAAGCGGTAAGTGGTGATTTCGATTGAGTTGGTTCTTGGGTTTGTGGTTTTGGGTTTGTGTTTCCTGACCAAAACAGAAACATGATTAAAACAAGAATGAGAAAAAAAATATATATGGTCGTAATGTTGTGGTGATCTTGATGATATCATAGAGGTGAGCAAGAAAAGATCACGAAGATGGTTTGATGTGGGTGAACGGTTTCGGGTGATGATGGTTAACTGGGTGGAACTAAGGACCGAAGATGGTGGGTGATAGATGATGATTTTATGTTTGGGTTAGCGTATGTGTGTGTTGTGAGGTTTATACCGAACACATGAACCTATAGTTCATCGATTGCAAATGATGATCACTTAGTAACATGATGGTTGGAGAAATAGAAATGGAAATAGAAGATGAAATGGATTTTTATTGTCCTCCAGCATGTAGTGTAGGTATATGTATATATATAATTGAATGAGTTAGTTGACACCCACTTTACATTACATCATGAATTCACTGGAATAATCATAATAATAATAGAACAATAATATAACTTAATAATTTAAAAACGTTTGATTGACAATTAGAAATAGTATGCAGCCATTACTTTGGAATCATCTACCGATAGTTTTTCCATGCAGTGCTATATCGTGTCCATTGCTAAACAGTTAATGTATAAAAGTGCTCCTAAAAATCCCAAACTTTTAGATTAAATATATTTAATTATTTCACTCATTAACTGTTTGAAACCTGATCAAAAAGGTTCGATAATTATTTATTTTCTGTTCCAATTTATATGTACAGAGTACTAGTATTTAGTCTTAAAAAGGTAAAAATATTTTCATGAAGCCTAAAATCTTCGTAATCGATTTACAGTTCAACTTTCATTTTAAATCTTCATACATATGTACTATATCATTATGAACACTAAAGAAATGTCAACCGAGTGTTACAGACGTTTGCAGAATAGGTCCAAAATCATATTTATTCAATATGCTCTTTATATATATAAGAACAGTTTTAAATAATAAATTTTTGCTAAGTAAATATATTTATTAATTATATATTTTAAACAATTAAATTTAATATAACAATATATATACATAAGTAATATTTATATATATACTTACACATATTTATATATATATATATATATATATATATATATATATATATATATATATATATATATATATATATATATACATACATACATATTTACAAACACTAGTTCGTGAATCATCGGAATTTGTCAAAGGGTAAATGAATACATGAACATAGTTCAAAATTTTTGAGACTTCAATATTACAGCCTTTACTTATCGTGTCGAAATCATATAAAGATTAAGTTTAAATTTGGTCAGAAATTCCAGGGTCATCACATTGTAGTTGATCAAATAAGTCATCAATTCTCGGCAGTGGATAACGGTTTTTGATGGTAAGTTTGTTCAACTCTCTGTAGTCAATACACAACCTAAATGTACCATCCTTCTTCTTGACAAACAAAACAGGAGCTCCCCATGGTGATGTGCTTGGTTGAATGAAACCACGTTCTAATAGTTCTTGCAGTTGGCTTTGCAGTTCTTTCATCTCGCTGGGTGCGAGTCTATAAGGAGGATGAGCTATTGGTGCAGCTCCTGGTACAAGATCTATTTGAAATTCAACAGATCGATGTGGAGGTAGTTCCGGTAATTCTTTCGAAAATACATCGGGAAATTCTTTTGTGACGGGAACATCATTGATGCTCTTTTCTTCAGTTTGTACTTTCTCGACGTGTGCTAGAACAGCATAGCAACCTTTTCTTATTAGTTTTTGTGCCTTCAAATTACTAATAAGATGTAGCTTCGTGTTGCCCTTTTCTCCGTACACCATTAAGGGTTCTCCTTCTTCTCGTACAATGCGAATTGCATTTTTATAACATACGATCTCTGCTTTCACCTTCTTCAGCCAGTCCATGCCAAATATTACATCAAAACTCCCTAACTCTATGGGTATCAAATCAATCTTAAATATTTCACTACCCAGTTTAATTTCTCGATTCCGGCATATATAATCTGCTGAAATTAATTTACCGTTTGCTAATTCGAGTAATAATTTACTATCCAACGGCGTCAATGGACAACTTAATTTAGCACAAAAATCTCTACTCATATAGCTTCTATCTGCACCCGAATCAAATAAAACGTAAGCAGATTTATTGTCAATAAGAAACGTACCCGTAACAAGCTCCGGGTCTTTCTGTGCCTCTGCCGCATTAATATTGAAAACTCTTCCACGGCCTTGTCCATTCGTGTTCTCCTGGTTCGGGCAATTTCTAATAATGTGGCCCGGTTTTTCACATTTATAACAAACAACATTGGCATAACTTGCTCCGATACTACTTGCTCCGCCATTACTCATTCCGACACCATTTGTTCCTTTCGTTCTGTTAACCCCTGGTCCGTAGAACTCACACTTTGTCGCGCTATGACCATTTCTTTTACACTTGTTGCACAATTTGGTGCAGAACCCCGAGTGATACTTTTCACACCTTTGGCATAGCTGCTTCTGATTGTTGTTGTTGTTGTTGTTGTTGTTATTGTTGTTGGGCAGTTTGTTGTAGTTGCGATTGATGTTGTGATTGTTGGGATAGTTGTTGCGATTATTGTTGTAATTGCTGTTGTTGTTGTATTGGTGATTCTTATCACAGTTTTCCTCCCACTTTCTTTTGACTTGCTTCACATTGGCCTCTTTAGCCGCCTGTTCTTTAATTCTTTCCTCAATCTGGTTCACTAGTCTGTGAGCCATTCTACATGCCTGTTGTATGGAGGCGGACTCGTGTGAACTTATATCTTCTTAGATTCTTTCCAATAATCTTTTCACAAACGCGTCGATCTTCTCTTCCTCATCTTCGAATGCTTTCGGACACAATAGGCACAATTTTGTGAATCGTCTTTCGTACGTGGTAATATCAAATCCTTGGGTTCGTAACCCTCTAAGTTCTGTCTTGAGCTTATTGACCTCGGTTCTGGGACGGTACTTCTCGTTCATCAAGTGCTTGAATGCTGACCACGGTAGTGCGTAAGCATCATCTTGTCCCACTTGCTCTAGATAGGTATTCCACCATGTTAACGCAGAACCTGTGAAGGTATGCGTAGCGTACTTCACTTTGTCCTCTTCAGTACACTTACTTATGGCAAACACCGATTCGACCTTCTCGGTCCACCGTATCAATCCAATCGGTCCTTCGGTTCCATCAAATTCCAAAGGTTTGCAGGCAGTGAATTCTTTGTAGGTGCGTCTTACACGATTTCCTGTACTGCTAGATCCAAGGTTCTTGTTGGTATGTAGCGCGGCCTATACTGCGGCTATGTTTGAAGCAAGAAAGGCACGAAATTCCACTTCACTCATGTTCAAGGTGTGTCGAGTAGTCGGTGCCATTTCCTTCAAAATAGTCAAATGAAACGAGTTAATCATATAGAATATCAAGAGTAGGCAATAGTATTTCGTAGCGTAATATGAACTTATTTATAAAAGCTCTTTCTTCATATTAGCGTTTTATACTCTTTATTTTGGGTAGTACCTACCCGTTAAGTTCATACTTAGTAGCTAACATACCATTTCAACTACTACAATTCTATATGAAAAACTAATCACAAAAAAAAAAATATATCATATTCAAACCTTTATACAATAACTTGCAAACTTACAATACCGCTATTTTACATATAGCATGAAATATAGCACATAAAACTTTGATACAAAGTAGTTGCAAAGATAATTCTAGTTAATAAATAAGGCGTTCAACTAAGGCAACAAACACACGTAATTCATACGTCCAGAAACAAGTCATGCATTCTGGTTTTACTAATACCACTTCCCATCCTTGGTCTTGTGGAACGTAACCGTTGTGACCGATAGTATGACAACGTGTTGTAATGTCGTCAAAAGGACGAAGGTTACATAATGACCAACAGTCTCGTAATAACCTAAAAACCTCATTTCTTACCCGAATTACAGACTCCGTCACTTGTGGGAACGTTTTGTTTAATAGTTATAGCCCGATGTTCTTGTTCTCACTTTGGTGAGAAGCGAACATTACTAACCCGTAAGCATAACATGCTTCTTTATGTTGTATGTTAGCCGCTTTTTCTAAATCACGAAGTCCTATATTCGGATATATTGAGTCAAAATAATTTCTTAACCCGTTGCGTAAAATAGCATTTGGGTTCCCCGCAATATATGCGTCAAAGTAAACACATCGTAACTTATGGATCTCCCAATATGATATCCCCCATCTTTCAAACGAAAGCCTTTTATAAATCAAGGCATTCTTGGAACGTTCTTCGAATGTCTTACAAACTAATCTTGCCTTAAATAGTTGTGCCGAGGAATTCTGACCGACTCTATACAAGATTTCATCAATCATGTCTCCGGGTAGGTCTCTTAAAATATTGGGTTGTCTATCCATTTTGTGTGTTTATACTGTAAAATAGACAAGAGTTAGATTCATAAAAAAATACTTATTAATACAAGCAATTTTTACATATATCATAAAGCATAAGCACACTATATTACATATATTACACCACACGAATACAACTATCTTATTCCGACTCGCTCGTTTCTTCTTCTTCGGTTTTGGTTCGTTTTGCCAAGTTTCTAGGGATATATGATGTTCCCTTAATACGAGCCGTCATTTTCCACATTGGTTTAGAAAAACCTGGTGGTTTAGAGGTTCCCGGGTTATTGTTACAACTTAAAAAATACGGGTGTTGACGATACATATAAAGTTCATCGGGGTTGGAATCAGATTTCTCTATTTTTATGCCCTTTCCCTTATTGTTCTCTTTTGCCTTTTTAAATTCAGTTGGGGTAATTTCTATAACATCATCAGAATCCTCGTCGGGATCCGATTCATCGGAGAATTGGTAATCCTCCCAATATTTTGCTTCCTTGGCGGAAACACCGTTGACCATAATTAACCTTGGTCGGTTGGTTGAGGATTTTCTTTTACTTAACCATTTTATTATTTCCCCCACCGGTTCTATTTCTTCTTCCGGTTCCTCCTCCTCCGGTTCTGATTCTTCTTCCGGTTCCGATTCTTTTTCCGGTTCCTCTTCGGGAACTTGTGAATCAGTCCACTAATCATTCCAAATTACATTTGACTCTTCATTATTATTTGGTGAGTCAATGGGACTTGTATTAGAGGTAGACATCTATCACATAATATCAAACACGTTAAGAGATTAATATATCACATAATATTCACATGTTAAAAATATATAGTTTCCAACAAAATTTGTTAAGCAATCATTTTTCAAGTAAACACGGTCGAAGTCCAGACTCACTAATGCATCCTAACAAACTCGATAAGACACACTAATGCAAAATTCTGGTTCTCTAAGACCAACGCTCTGATACCAACTGAAATGTCCCATTCATATTGATTATAAACGTTCCATATTAATTGATTTCGTTGCGAGGTTTTGACCTCTATATGAGACGTTTTTCAAAGACTGAATTCATTTTTAAAACAACCACAGCCTTTATTTTATCAATAAAGGTTTTAAAAACATTACGTAGATTATCAAATAATGATAATCTAAAATATACTGTTTACACACGACCATTACATAATGGTTTACAATAGAAATATATTACATCGACATATGTTTCTTGAATGCAGTTTTTACACAATATCATACAAACATGGACTCCAAATCTTGTCCTTATTTTAGTATGCAACAGCGGAAGCTCTTAGTATTCACCTGAGAATAAACATGCTTTAAATGACAACAAAAATATTGGTGAGTTATAGGTTTAACCTATATATATCAAATCGTAACAATAGACCCCAAGATTTCATATTTCAATACACATCCCATACATAGAGATAAAAATCATTCATATGGTGAACACCTGGTAACCGACATTAACAAGATGCATATATAAGAATATCCCCATCATTCCGGGACACCCTTCGGATATGATATAAATTTCGAAGTACTAAAGCATCCGGTACTTTGGATGGGGTTTGTTAGGCCCAATAGATCTATCTTTAGGATTCGCGTCAATTAGGGTGTATGTTCCCTAATTCTTAGATTACCAGACTTAACAAAAAGGGGCATATTCGATTTCGATAATTCAACCATAGAATGTAGTTTCACGTACTTGTGTCTATTTTGTAAATCATTTATAAAACCTGCATGTATTCTCATCCCAAAAATATTAGATTTTAAAAGTGGGACTATAACTCACTTTTACAGATTTTTACTTCGTCGGGAAGTAAGACTTGGCCACTGGTCGATTCACGAACCTATAACAAATATGTACATATATATCAAAGTATATTCAAAATATATTTACAACACTTTTAATACAATTTTATGTTTTAAGTTTATTAAGTCAGCTGTCCTCGTTAGTAACCTACAACTAGTTGTCCAACGTTAGATGTACAAAAAAAAATTGATATATATTATCTTGAATCAATCCACGACCTAGTGTATACACGTCTCAGGCTAGATCACAACTCAAAGTATATATATTTTTGGAATCAACCTCAACCCTGTATAGCTAACTCCCACATTACTGCATATAGAGTGTCTATGGTTGTTCCAAATAATATATACACATGGGTCGATATGATAAGTCAAAACATTTGCATACGTGTCTATGGTATCCCAAGATTACATAATATATTAGAATACATGTATAATACAATATAAGTTAGCTAGGATATGATTAATATAGATTTGTTACCAATTTTCACGTTGCTACAACAAGAAAAATTTATCCAATCTTGTTTTACCCATAACTTCTTCATTTTAAATCCGTTTTGAGTGAATCAAATTTCTATGGTTTCATATTGAACTCTATTTTATGAATCTAAACAGAAAAAGTATAGGTTTATAGTCGGAAATATAAGTTACAAGTTGTTTTTGTAAAGGTAGTCATTTCAGTCGAAAGAACGACGTCTAGATGACCATTTTAGAAAACATACTTCCACTTTGAGTTTAACCATGATTTTTGGATATAGTTTCATGTTCATAAGAAAAATAATTTTCCTAGAAGAACAACTTTTAAATCAAAGTTTATCATAGTTTTTAATTAACTAACCCAAAACAGCCCGCGGTGTTACTACGACGGCATATGTCCGGTTTTACAGTGTTCTTCGTGTTTTCCAGGTTTTAAATCATTAAGTTCGCATATCATATAGATATAGAATATGTGTTTAGTTGATTTTAAAAGTCAAGTTAGAAGGATTAACTTTTATTTGCGAACAAGTTTAGAATTAACTAAACTATGTTCTAGTGATTACAAGTTTAAACCTTCGAATAAGATAGCTTTATATGTATGAATAGAATGATGTTATGAACATCATTACTACCTCAAATTTTCTGGATAAAGCTACTGGAAATGAGAAAAATGGATCTAGCTTCAAAGGATCCTTGGATGGCTTGAAAGTTCTTGAAGCAGAATCATGACACGAAAAACAAGTTCAAGTAAGATTTCCACTCGAAATAAGATTGTTATAGTTATAGAAATTGAATCAAAGTTTGAATATGAGTATTACCTTGTATTAGAAAGATATCTTACTGTAAATAAGAAAGATTTCTTGAGGTTGGATGATCACTCTACAAGATTGGAAGTAAGCTAGCAAACTTGGAAGTATTCTTGATTTTATGAAACTAGAACTTGTAGAATTTATGAAGAACACTTAGAACTTGAAGATAGAACTTGATAGAGATCAATTAGATGAAGAAAGTTGAAGAATGAAAGTGTTTGTAGGTGTTTTTGGTCGTTGGTGTATGGATTAGATATAAAGGATATGTAATTTTGTTTTCATGTTAATAAGTCATGAATGATTACTCATATTTTTGTAATTTTATGAGATATTTCATGCTAGTTGACAAATGATGGTTCCTATATGTGTTAGGTGACTCACATGGGCTGATAAGAGCTGATCATTGAAGTGTATATACCAATAGTACATACATCTAAAAGCTGTGTATTGTACGAGTACGAATACGGGTGCATACGAGTAGAATTGTTGATGAAACTGAACGAGGATGTAATTGTAAGTTTTTTGTTAAGTAGAAGTATTTTGATAAGTGTCTTGAAGTCTTTCAAAAGTGTATGAATACATATTAAAACACTACATGTATATACATTTTAACTGATTCGTTAAGTCATCGTTAGTCGTTACATGTAAGTGTTGTTTTGAAACCTTTAGGTTAACGATCTTGTTAAATGTTGTTAACCCATTAATTATTAATAAAATCAAATGAGATGTTAAATTATTACATTATCATGATATCATGATGTATTAATATATCTTAATATGATATATATACATTAAATGTTGTTACAACGATAATCGTTACATATATGTCTCGTTTCAAAATCATTAAGTTAGTAGTCTTGTTTTTGCATATGTAGTTCATTGTTAATATACTTAATGATATGTTTACTTATCATAATATCATGTTAACGATATATATATCCATATATATGTCATCATATAGTTTTTACAAGTTTTAACGTTCGTGAATCGCCGGTCAACTTGGGTGGTCAATTGTCTATATGAAACCTATTTCAATTAATCAAGTCTTAACAAGTTTGATTGCTTAACATGTTGGAAACATTTAATCATGTAAATATCAATTTCATTTAATATATAAAAACATGGAAAAGTTCGGGTCACTACATCGATGACAACACAAACACCACCCACTAACTCTTTATCTCCCTCGTATCTCTCTCATCTTCTCTCTTTTTCTTGCAGCTGTCTGTTTCGAAAATAATTGCTGCAAGTGATTTTCTTTTATGAACGAATGATAACTTGTTTATATGCTATAAGTGAATGAACGGATAAACATATATATTCACAATTAAGATATGAGTTGGAATGCATTAAAGATACTTTATAAAACACTTTATAAAAAGAATTCTAGACATGTTGTCATGTGGGACAAACTCCACAATTTATGGCTGACAATTAGGGATAACAAGTTAAATTGGAGAATTTAGGATGTACAGCTACGTGTCCTTCCTGCTTTCTTTTACTTCTAGTCGACAAAAAAAAACAACAATATGTATCTAGTTGGGCCTGTGTTGGACGAAAGTAATTTGGGCTGTGACTCGACTCAGTTTTTCGATGGGCTAGGGAATCAATTTCTATTTGTCTAGAATGAAACGAAACCCATGGATGGTATCATGGTGATAAGATGATGATGATTATATTTTAATGATATTGATGATGATTCAAATAGAAGAATAGGATGACAATGTCGTGATAATAATCAAACTGATGATGATGATATAATTAAATGATGATGATGATTAAAAACGAGAATGATATGATCATGGTGATTATGATATCATGATAATAGGGTGGGTTATGATATAGGATCAATGTTGATGGTTGTCGAAGTTGAGGTTATTGACCGTGACTGATTTGTTACTAGTAGCGGTTTCTTAATATATAAGTCGATGATTGTAGTGACCCGAACTTTTCCATGTTTATATATATTAATTGAGATTGATATTTACATGATTAAATGTTTCCAACATGTTAAGCAATTAAACTTGTTAAGACTTGATTAATTGAAATATGTTTCATATAGACAATTGACCACCCAAGTTGACCGGCGATTCACGAACGTTAAAACTTGTAAAAATGACATGACGATATATATATATATGGATATACATATGGTTAACATGAGATTATGATAAGTAAGTATCTCCATAAGTATATTAACAATGAGTTACATACATATAAACAAGACTACTAACTTAAGGATTTCGAAACGAGACATATATGTAACGATTATCGTTGTAACGACATTTAAATGAATATATATCATATTAAGATATATTAATATATCATAATATCATGATAATATAATAATTTAAAATCTCATTTGATATTATAAACATTGGGTTAACAACATTTAACAAGATCGTTAACCTAAAGGTTTCAAAACAACACTTACATGTAACGACTAACGATGACTTAACGACTCAGTTAAAATGTATATACATGTAGTGTTTTAATATGTATTTATACAATTTTGAAAGACTTCAATACACTTATCAAAATACTTCTACTTAACAAAAATGCTTACAATTACATCCTCGTTCAGTTTCATCAACAATTCTACTCGTATGCACCCGTATTCGTACTCGTACAATACACAGCTTTTAGATGTATGTACTATTGGTATATACACTCCAATGATCAGCTCTTAGCAGCCCATGTGAGTCACCTAACACATGTGGGAACCATCATTTGGCAACTAGCATGAAATATCTCATAAAATTACAAAAATATGAGTAATCATTCATGACTTATTTATATGAAAACAAAATTACATATCCTTTATATCTAATCCATACACCAACGACCAAAAACACCTACAAACACTTTCATTCTTCAATTTTCTCAATCTAATTAATCTCTCTCAAGTTCTATCTTCAAGTTCTAAGTGTTCTTCATATATTTTACAAGTTCTAGTTACATAAAATCAAGAATACTTTCAAGTTTGCTAGCTCACTTCCAATCTTGTAAGGTGATCATCCAACCTCAAGAAATCTTTGTTTCTTACAGTAGGTTATCATTCTAATATAAGGTAATAATCATATTCAAACTTTGATTCAATTTCTATAACTATAACAATCTTATTTCAAGTGATGATCTTACTTGAACTTGTTTTCGTGTCATGATTCTGCTTCAAGAACTTCGAGCCATCCAAGGATCCGTTGAAGCTAGATCAATTTTTCTCTTTTCCAGTAGGTTTATCCAAGGAACTTAAGGTAGTAATGATGTTCATAACATCATTCGATTCATACATATAAAGCTATCTTATTCGAAGGTTTAAACTTGTAATCACTAGAACATAGTTTAGTTAATTCTAAACTTGTTCGCAAACAAAAGTTAATTCTTCTAACTTGACTTTTAAAATCAACTAAACACATGTTCTATATCTATATGATATGCTAACTTAATGATTTAAAACCTGGAAACACGAAAAACACCGTAAAACCGGATTTACGCCGTCATAGTAACACCGCGGGCTGTTTTGGGTTAGTTAATTAAAAACTATGATAAACTTTGATTTAAAAGTTGTTATTCTGATAAAATGATTTTTATTATGAACATGAAACTATATCCAAAAATTATGGTTAAACTCAAAGTGGAAGTATGTTTTCTAAAATGGTCATCTAGACGTCGTTCTTTCGACTGAAATGACTACCTTTACAAAAACGACTTGTAACTTATTTTTCCGACTATAAACCTATACTTTTTCTATTTAGATTCATAAAATAGAGTTCAATATGAAACCATAGCAATTTGATTCACTCAAAACAGATTTAAAATGAAGAAGTTATGGGTAAAACAAGATTGGATAATTTTTCTCATTTTAGCTACGTGAAAATTGGTAACAAATCTATTCCAACCATAACTTAATCAACTTGTATTGTATATTATGTAATCTTGAGATACCATAGACACGTATACAATGTTTCGACCTATCATGTTGACACATCTATATATATTTCGGAACAACCATAGACACTCTATATGTGAATGTTGGAGTTAACTATACAGGGTTGAGGTTGATTCCAAAATATATATAGTTTGAGTTGTGATCAATACTGAGATACGTATACACTGGGTCGTGGATTGATTCAAGATAATATTTATCGATTTATTTCTGTACATCTAACTGTGGACAACTAGTTGTAGGTTACTAACAAGGACAGCTGACTTAATAAATTTAAAACATCAAAATATATTAAAAGTGTTGTAAATATATTTTGAACATACTTTGATATATATGTATATATTGTTATAGGTTCGTGAATCAACCAGTGGCCAAGTCTTACTTCCCGACGAAGTAAAAATCTGTGAAAGTGAGTTATAGTCCCACTTTTAAAATCTATTATTTTTAGGATGAGAATACATGCAGGTTTTATAAATGATTTACAAAATAGACACAAGTACGTGAAACTACATTCTATGGTTGAATTATCAAAATCGAATATGCCCCTTTTTATTAAGTCTAGTAATCTAAGAATTAGGGAACAGACACCCTAATTGACGCGAATCCTAAAGATAGATCTATTGGGCCTAACAAACCCCATCCAAAGTACCGGATGCTTTAGTACTTTGAAATTTATATCATATCCGAAGGGTGTCCCGGAATGATGGGGATATTCTTATATATGCATCTTGTTAATGTCGGTTACCAGGTGTTCGCCATATGAATGATTTTTATCTCTATGTATGGGATGTGTATTGAAATATGAAATCTTGTGGTCTATTGTTACGATTTGATATATATAGGTTAAACCTATAACTCACCAACATTTTTGTTGACGTTTAAAGCATGTTTATTCTCAGGTGAATATTAAGAGCTTCCGCTGTTGCATACTAAAATAAGGACAAGATTTGGAGTCCATGTTTGTATGATATTGTGTAAAAACTGCATTCAAGAAACTGATTTCGATGTAACATATTTGTATTGTAAACCATTATGTAATGGTCGTGTGTAAACAGGATATTTTAGATTATCATTATTTGATAATCTACGTAAAGCTTTTTAAACCTTTATTTATGAAATAAAGGTTATGGTTTGTTTTAAAAATGAATGCAGTCTTTGAAAAACGTCTCATATAGAGGTCAAAACCTCGCAACGAAATCAATTAATATGGAACGTTTTTAATCAATAAGAACGGGACATTTCAGTTGGTATCAGAGCGTTGGTCTTAGAGAACCAGAATTTTGCATTAGTGTGTCTTATCGAGTTTGTTAGGATGCATTAGTGAGTCTGGACTTCGGCCGTGTTTAGTTAAAAATGATTGCTTAACAAATTTTGTTGGAAACTATATATTTTTAACATGTGAATATTATGTGATATATTAATCTCTTAACGCGTTTGATATTATGTGATAGATGTCTACCTCTAGAACAAGTCCCATTGACTCACCTAATAATAATGAAGAGTCAAATGTAAATTGGAATGATTCGTGGACTGATTCACAAGTTCCCGAAGAGGAACCGGAAGAAGAGTCGGAACCGGAAGAAGAATCGGAACCGGAAGAAGAATCGGAACCGGATGAAGAAATAGAACCGGTGGGGGAAATAATAAAACGGTTAAGTAAAAGAAAATCCTCAACCAACCGACCAAGGTTAATTATGGTCAATGGTGTTTCCGCCAAGGAAGCAAAATATTGGGAGGATTACCAATTCTCCGATGAATCAGATTCCGACGAGAATTCCGATGATGTTATAGAAATTACCCCAACTGAATTTAAAAAGGCAAAAGAAAATAATAAGGGAAAGGGCATAAAAATAGAGAAATCTAATTCCAACCCCGATGAACTTTATATGTATCGTCAACCCCCGAAGTCCTTAAGTTGTAACAATGACCCGGGAACCTCTAAACCACCAGGTTTTTCTAAACCAATGTGGAAAATTACGGCTCGTATTAGGGGAACATCATATATCCCTAGAAACTTGGCAAAACGAACCAAAACCGAAGAAGAAGAAACAAGCGAGTCGGAATAAGATAGTTGTATTCGTGTGGTGTAATATATGTAATATAGTGTGCTTATGCTTTATGATGTGTAAAAATTTCTTGTATTAATAAGTATTTTTTTTATGAATCTAACTCTTGTCTATTTTACAGTATAAAAACACAAAATGGATAGACAACCCAATATTTTAAGAGACCTACCCGGAGACATGATTGATGAAATCTTGTCTAGAGTCGGTCAGAATTCTTCGGCACAACTATTTAAGGCGATATCAGTTTGTAAGACATTCGAAGAACGTTCCAAGAATGCCTTGGTTTATAAAAGGCTTTCGTTCGAAAGATGGGGGATATCACATTGGGAAATCCATAAGTTACGATGTGTTTATTTTGATGCATATATTACGGGGAACCCAAATGCTATTTTACGCAACGGGTTAAGAAATTATTTTGACTCAATATATCTGAATATTGGACTTCGTGATTTAGAAAAAGCGGCTAACATGCAACATAAAGAATCATGTTATGCTTACGGATTAGTAATGTTCGCTTCTCACCAAAGTGAGAACAAGAACAACGGGCTACAACTATTAAACAAAACGTTTCCACAAGTGACGGAGTCGGTAATTGGGGTAAGAAATGAGGTTTTTAGATTGTTACGGGACTGTTGGACATTACGTAACCCTCGTCCCTTTGACGACGTTACAACACGTTGTCTTATCAATGGCCATAACGGTTATGTTCCACAAGACGAAGGATGGGAAGTAATTCTAGTAAAACCAGAATGCATGACTTGTTTCTGGACGTATGAATTACGTGTCTTTATTGCCTTTGCTGAACGACTTGTGTACTAGCTAGAATTATCTTCACCACCATCTTGTATCAAATTTATTGTGTGCTATATTTCATGCTATATGTAAAATAAGCTGTATTGTAAGTTTGTAAAATATTGTGAAAAAGTTTGAACGCGAAATATTATTATAATCAGTTTTTCATATAGAATTGTAGTAGTTGAATTGTATATTAGCTACTAAGTATGAACTTAACGGGTAGGTACTACCCGAATTTAAACTTATAAAATGCTAATATGAAGAAAAAGCTTTTATAAATGAGTTCATATTATGCTACGAAATACTATTAACTACTCTTAATATTCTGTATGATTAACTTGTTCCATTTGACTATTTTGAAGGAAATGGCACCGACTACTCGACACACCGTGAATATGAATGAAGAGGAATTCCGTACTTTTCTAGCTTCAAACATAGCCGCAGTACAGGCTGCGCTACATACCAACAATAACCTTGGATCTAGCAGTACAGGAAATCGTGTAGGATGCACCTACAAAGAATTCACTGCCTGCAAACCTTTGGAATTTGATGGAACCGAAGGACCGATCGGATTGAAACGGTGGACCGAGAAGGTCGAATCGGTGTTTGCCATAAGTAAGTGTACTGAAGAGGACAAAGTGAAGTACGCTACGCATACCTTCACAGGTTCTGCGTTAACATGGTGGAATACCTATCTAGAGAAAGTGGGACAAGACGATGCGTACGCACTACCGTGGTCAGCATTCAAGCACTTGATGAACGAGAAGTACCGTCCCAGAACCGAGGTCAATAAGCTCAAGACAGAACTTAGAGGGTTACGAACCCAAGGATTTGATATTACCACGTACGAAAGACGATTCACAGAATTGTGCCTATTGTGTCCGGGAGCATTCGAAGATGAGGAAGAGAAGATCGACGCGTTTGTGATGTAACATCCCGCGTTTTTCCGTTAAATTTAATTTTAACACCGTCTTTTTTTTTTAACATAATTTTTCGTATTTAAATTAATAGTTTCCGTGAGTAACGTTCATTATATTCCCGCTATTTAATTTTGACATCACCCGTTTACTCGAGCGTTTTAAAAATATTCGTTTGGTTAATTCCCGCACCCGTCTACAAACATGAGGGACTTAAGTTGACAAGTGGGCAAAGTGGTGACTAGGTCAACTAGTCAACCACTTCACCTCCTCCATCCATTTCCATCCATCTCCCTCATCTCTCTTTCTCTCTAGCAAGAACACACACACACAACACCCAATTCAATCATTCATCATCTAAATTCGATTTAGGAGGCTTACAACAAAACAAATTACATATTTGGAATCCTCTCTTCATCCTCTACAATTTGATACCAACTTCATCTCGTTTGGGTAACATTTCTAAAACTCTAGATTTCTCTAAATTCGTGTTTTTGACTTGAAATGGTGTTAGTTAGTGTCTATGGCTCGTGTATAACATGAATATATGTTTTGTTTGCTCGATTCGTTGTTTTGAGTAACTAGTTTGAACATTTGAAATGGGTGTGCTAAATCTTTGATTTTGGATGAGTTAATGTTGTTAAATTGTTAAAGTTCATGTTTTAATTGTGTTACTAGTATCACTAGCTTCGTTTTGATGCGTAGGTTGATTAAGGAAACTTCAAAAACATGAATATTGATTTTTGCGGATTGTGGTTAGGGTTTGATAGACTTAAAACGAGCTTTTAATGTTTCGAATGCCATGAAATGTTGTTAGTAAGTGTTTAGTTGTAATGTATGCTTCATTACCTTCAAAACGGCATATCGTATGTGTAAATTGGATTCCCGAATCATAAAATACGTTTTACGAACTTGAAACTTTGAAAATAAACCCTTCTTGATCAATTGACGAGTTTTCGGTTATAGTAATTGATGTTTGTGCTTGTGAAAGGTAGTTAATTGTATTCCTTGTCAAAAGAGCTTTCCAATGATATAAGATGCGTATTCTAAGTGTTTACGGTTTGCGTTTTGTGCTAAATTGAATTTTGGATCAAGACTTGAACTTTTGAAACTGACCAGGCACCAGACCACGTTATTTGTCGCGCCGCGGAGCAATTTGTCGCGCCGTGGCCCAAAGGGTGATTTTAGAACATGTTTTTCAGGCTTTCTGACCTTCAACATAGGCATTTGTCGCGCCGCGGAGCAATTTGTCGCGCCGCGACAATTGCCTGTTTCATCCGAACTTCAGCAAACTTGTTTTGGCCATAACTTTTTGACCGTAACTCCGTTTTCGATGAATCAAATATCGTTGGAAACGTAATAAGATTTCCTTTCTAATGGTAAGGTTTTGAAATGTCAACTCAAACTTTATTACAATCGTTCTAACATGCTTTTATACTTGATTCTTGCATGAAACTTGACAACGTGGTTCACATGCTATACTATTCGAGTCGTAACGAGCCATAGGACTAATTGAACACATTTCACCCGACCTTGTGTCGTAACCGGTTAATTGATATAACTTACTTGTTTAGGTCAAGGCTAAGCAACTTTCATGCACACGTTTACTTGTTGAAGTACTTTTATACTCGTGCACTCGAGGTGAGATCATAGTCCCACTTTTTAATCACTTTTATTCTTTACATCGTGGGCTGAGAAACACATACATTTCACACTTATTTACTTTTCATGCTTTTACATTGTGAACAAATACGAATACAAGGATGCATACGAGTTTGAACAAAAGTCCTCAATCCAATTATCATTAGTTCCACTTGCAGGGTGTAAGTGTAAGCGTGTAATTATGTTGTGTGGCCATACGGGTTTAACAAACCCTCATTCAGACGGTTCGCTACCGTTAGTGAATGAAATATAATTTCAACAATGTATAGTGTAAGTTCTAACACTAAATTCAAAATTCAGAGGGAAGATTCGGTTAAGCCTTGATAATTGGGTGCTCGTGATACAATACTATTTTGGAATGTGAACGATTCTGGTTGAGCAATTCTTAAAGAACCTTGTGGTTCAATACAATTTACTTACTTAAACCTATGATTTCACCAACGTTTTCGTTGACAGATTTCTATGTTTTTCTCAGGTCATGCACGATATGTGAAACATGCTTCCGCTTACTATTTGATACTTGCATCCGATGTCGAGTATACATGCATTTCATGGAGCGTCTTTTGACTTTACTTTAAACCGTGTCGCCTAGATTTCAATCGTACTTATAACGTTGTAACTTAACTTTTGGTTGAACAATTCTTGTAAACTTTGAAACAATCTTTATTTTGAAATGAAGGCGACATATTTTGGTCAAACGTTATCTTAAAGACTTATAATCAGGTAATGGGACCCACGTAGCCGACGCCGTCACTTGACGATTTGTCGGGGTCGCTACAGTTGGTATCAGAGCCTTGGTTGTAGGGATTTAGAGTTCATTTGTGTCCACCTCGAGTCATAGGGTACATAGGTGAATCTAGACTACAACCGGCATATAGACTGCAGTAGGAATTACTTGACTATTTGTGCATTTATACTCGAACTCTTCTATCATATCTAACTCGTATTCGATCTTGATCTTATGTTGATAAATTTTGTTGACGCGCCACCTTGACTTTATGAAGTAATGTTAAATGCACATGAGAATCAGGGTAATATAATTTCCGGGATTATATTACGGTGATTCACATGGACGTTCCGACATTATGACATAAAGAATTTAGGGCGAGTCAAGGAAAATTTTCTCTCTATCCTTATTCCATACTCCGGTTAGTATTGTTGAAAATACTAACCAACGATATTCTTGTGTCTTGAAGGAACAATGGCTCCTCGTCGTGTACGCCGCAATGAAACTCCCGAACAAGCTCTCGAACGGATGATAGCTACCGCCGTAGATGCGGCCATGGCCGGTCACTCATCCAACAACAATAATAATAACAACCACAACAACAACAACAACAACAATGGAGCCGGAAACTCAAACGAGGGATGCTCCTATAAAGCTTTCATGGGGTGCAAACCTCACACTTTTGATGGAACCGGGGGACCGGTCGTGCTCACCCGATGGTTTGAGCAAACGGAAGCCGTCTTTAGCATAAGCGGTTGTCGGGACCAAGACAAGGTCAAATACTCCACTCACACTTTCTCCGGAATTGCTCTAACATGGTGGAACACCTATGTTCAATCGGTGGGTACCGATGAAGCTCATGCCCTCTCTTGGGCCGATCTAAAGGAAAAGATGATTGTTGAATATTTTCCGCGCGAAGAAACCCGAAAGCTTGAGGAAGAACTAAGAGCTTTGAAAGCGGTCGGAAACGATCTTAAAGCTTATAATCAACGCTTCGCCGAACTATCCTTGATGTGTCCTAATCTTGTTAACCCCGAATCTCAAAGGATTGAGCTCTACATGCTCGGTCTTCCAAAAAGCATCAAACAAGGGGTGATGTCATCCAAACCCACTACTCATCAAGCCGCTATGAACATGGCTCGCCAACTAATTGAAACGGTTGACGAAATCGTAGTTCCGGCACCTAAGGCCGAGGATAAATCGGGCGGCAACAAAAGAAAGTGGGAACCCTCCCAATCAAGCAACAACAACTTTGCTAAGAAGCCTTACACCTCCGACGGCAAGAAGGGTTATACCGGACACCTACCGTATTGTAACGAGTGCTACAAACATCATTTAGGCGAATGTGGCAAACCATTTTGCTTGAAGTGTCAAAGAAGTGGCCATGTAGCCCACGATTGTAGGAATACCGCTCCCGTCACTCAAAAGGAGCACAATGTACCCAAGACGGGTGTTTGTTTTGAATGTGGCCAACCGGGTCATTTTAGGAGTGCGTGCCCAAATAAGAAAATCAACCCCAACGCACGCCGTTAAACTTTCAACATCAACGCCCAGGATGCCCGAGACGACGATGGACTAGTCACGGGTATGTTTCTTCTCGAAATTCTCACGTTTCATGTTTATTCGATTCGGTTACCGTTAGACGTTTTATAAACAAGTCTTTGACTCGTGCTCTTTACATTCCACTTTTTCCCCTAGATACTACTTAGACGATTTAAGTGACCAACGGAAAAATATTGTGTGCCTATGAATTTTATTGGAGGATATACATTAAGACTTTTGACTTGACACCTATAGAACTAGGGAGCTCGGAACATATTCGTTTAAAAAAAAAAAAAAAAAAAAAAAAAAAAATGTTTTCCCATCGTCTTGTATAGATTATTGTGAACTGAGTAATTTTCGGTTGGAAACCGATACCCTCTCCCTCGCATCCATGACCTCATGATTTCTTGCATGAATCCCGTGTGTATTCCAAAACGACCTCCGTTCCGGTTATCATCAATTGGGGGTTAAGGGAGACAATGTCTCCTGAGTCTTTTCCGAACTCGCAACGTTAGTTGTAAATCTCTCTTAGTACCATTCGATTTATCCAAAGCTCGTCCGTATCCATAAACCTCCTAAACCACGTATGCAAACTTATCTAGACAAATTTGTTATCGTATTTATAGATGACATCTTAACTTATTCAAGTAAAGAAGGAAAACGAACAACATCACCATCTTACGCTCGAACTTTTGAGAAAAGAGCAACTCTATACCAAATTCTCCAAGTGAGAATTTCTGTTGGACGAGGTCCAATTTTCTAGACCATAATGTTAACGGTCAAGGCATTTCAATCAATCTCGAAATCAAGCCACATGTAATCAGGAAACTCTCCCCACTCAGACTTGTATTCGTAAAATCTGAGATCTCGTCTGTTACTACCGAAGATTCATTTCTGACTTTTCTCGTGTTACACGACTTTAATCTCTCCGCGATCGAACCTTGAGCATGATTCTTCACACCAACATTTCTAGTTAAATTCGTTATTTTGCACGGGGAGGACGAATACTAAATTGTGGATCCGATCAATTTTCTCGTCATCACGTACCACACTACATACCTCTGATATTTCACCATTTCCGTCTGATATTACTGGAATTTAAGATAACACACAATCCAACGATACTTCACTCTTCTTTGACTTAACGCCCTTGTGTTTCTGATAATCGGCCAACTATTATGCAACCCCGAACTATACAACTACGTGTACTATCTCGTTTCTCTTTCAGACTTCAACTTTTGACAACTAGAGGCACGTTATGGCAACCTCGAGATGTAAGCTCATCCTATTCAAAGTCCTCATTTCACTCCTATCCTCATCGCTCGCATTTCCGTTTAAGGAAACTTTTGTAACATTTCTCAATGGATAGAGAAACTCTTCATATTACATAAGTATTCGCCACGAGGGTGAATAGTCCTAACGAACATTTTTTTTCGAACCCTAACTGACTCGTTCAAACATATCTTAAGAGATTCTATTCCAACACGGTGTATCTTTGTTAATTATCCCGTATCGAAATACTCGTTTCACTTCTAGTTTTACAAGAAGCCTCGGGACCGCATTTAGACATGAGTACCGCGTACCATCCACAACCCGACGGACCGAACAAACATGTGGTTTAAACCTTGGAAACCATAATACAAGTTTGTATTACCAACTTCAAATTTACTTGAGAAAAGTATTTTCCTTTAACCGAATCCTCGTACTACAATGATTTTCATTCAAGCTTTAACGTCACTCCTTTTGAAACCACATGTGACCGGAAACGTCATTCTCCCTTGTCGAACCAAGTAAACGATGATCAATTCACCGGGGCCGAGGTTGTTCATGAGCAACCGAGAAAAATTTATTCATATTCAGGTAAAACCCTACGCGACTCGTAATCACCAAGAGCTACGCCGATGTTAGACGTAAACATTTCAAATTCCACGTGGGAAACCGCGTCACGTTAAGAGTCGCACCTTGGAAAGGTGCAATCCGTTTCGGGAAACGTAGGAAGCTAACTCCGCGATATTTTGATCCTTTAAATTCTTGGGGTGTTTTGGACCCGTCGCTAGCCGTTTAGACTTTTCCGACTCATTTTGAGTCTCCGTTTATCCTACATTCGATGTATCAACTCAAAGACGTGTTTTGCGAAACGAGAACTTGTTATCTCCTTTGATGAACTCACTATCGACGATAACCCTCACTTCCTATGAGGACCGGTTGAAACCATAAATCGTGAAGCCAAACCTTAAAACATCGTATGATCCCGACCGTCAAAATTCGTTGAAATACCCTAGAACGTACTTCTCCCTCACTCGTAGAATTGGCAACGCAAGATCTCGAGGAAGATTCAACAACTACTACTTCCAACTAAATTTCGGGACGAAATTTCTTTTGAGGTGTGGATAATGTAACATCCCGCGTTTTTCCGTTAAATTTAATTTTAACACCGTCTTTTTTTTTTAACATAATTTTTCGTATTTAAATTAATAGTTTCCGTGAGTAACGTTCATTATATTCCCGCTATTTAATTTTGACATCACCCGTTTACTCGAGCGTTTTAAAAATATTCGTTTGGTTAATTCCCGCACCCGTCTACAAACATGAGGGACTTAAGTTGACAAGTGGGCAAAGTGGTGACTAGGTCAACTAGTCAACCACTTCACCTCCTCCATCCATTTCCATCCATCTCCCTCATCTCTCTTTCTCTCTAGCAAGAACACACACACACAACACCCAATTCAATCATTCATCATCTAAATTCGATTTAGGAGGCTTACAACAAAACAAATTACATATTTGGAATCCTCTCTTCATCCTCTACAATTTGATACCAACTTCATCTCGTTTGGGTAACATTTCTAAAACTCTAGATTTCTCTAAATTCGTGTTTTTGACTTGAAATGGTGTTAGTTAGTGTCTATGGCTCGTGTATAACATGAATATATGTTTTGTTTGCTCGATTCGTTGTTTTGAGTAACTAGTTTGAACATTTGAAATGGGTGTGCTAAATCTTTGATTTTGGATGAGTTAATGTTGTTAAATTGTTAAAGTTCATGTTTTAATTGTGTTACTAGTATCACTAGCTTCGTTTTGATGCGTAGGTTGATTAAGGAAACTTCAAAAACATGAATATTGATTTTTGCGGATTGTGGTTAGGGTTTGATAGACTTAAAACGAGCTTTTAATGTTTCGAATGCCATGAAATGTTGTTAGTAAGTGTTTAGTTGTAATGTATGCTTCATTACCTTCAAAACGGCATATCGTATGTGTAAATTGGATTCCCGAATCATAAAATACGTTTTACGAACTTGAAACTTTGAAAATAAACCCTTCTTGATCAATTGACGAGTTTTCGGTTATAGTAATTGATGTTTGTGCTTGTGAAAGGTAGTTAATTGTATTCCTTGTCAAAAGAGCTTTCCAATGATATAAGATGCGTATTCTAAGTGTTTACGGTTTGCGTTTTGTGCTAAATTGAATTTTGGATCAAGACTTGAACTTTTGAAACTGACCAGGCACCAGACCACGTTATTTGTCGCGCCGCGGAGCAATTTGTCGCGCCGTGGCCCAAAGGGTGATTTTAGAACATGTTTTTCAGGCTTTCTGACCTTCAACATAGGCATTTGTCGCGCCGCAGAGCAATTTGTCGCGCCGCGACAATTGCCTGTTTCATCCGAACTTCAGCAAACTTGTTTTGGCCATAACTTTTTGACCGTAACTCCGTTTTCGATGAATCAAATATCGTTGGAAACGTAATAAGATTTCCTTTCTAATGGTAAGGTTTTGAAATGTCAACTCAAACTTTATTACAATCGTTCTAACATGCTTTTATACTTGATTCTTGCATGAAACTTGACAACGTGGTTCACATGCTATACTATTCGAGTCGTAACGAGCCATAGGACTAATTGAACACATTTCACCCGACCTTGTGTCGTAACCGGTTAATTGATATAACTTACTTGTTTAGGTCAAGGCTAAGCAACTTTCATGCACACGTTTACTTGTTGAAGTACTTTTATACTCGTGCACTCGAGGTGAGATCATAGTCCCACTTTTTAATCACTTTTATTCTTTACATCGTGGGCTGAGAAACACATACATTTCACACTTATTTACTTTTCATGCTTTTACATTGTGAACAAATACGAATACAAGGATGCATACGAGTTTGAACAAAAGTCCTCAATCCAATTATCATTAGTTCCACTTGCAGGGTGTAAGTGTAAGCGTGTAATTATGTTGTGTGGCCATACGGGTTTAACAAACCCTCATTCAGACGGTTCGCTACCGTTAGTGAATGAAATATAATTTCAACAATGTATAGTGTAAGTTCTAACACTAAATTCAAAATTCAGAGGGAAGATTCGGTTAAGCCTTGATAATTGGGTGCTCGTGATACAATACTATTTTGGAATGTGAACGATTCTGGTTGAGCAATTCTTAAAGAACCTTGTGGTTCAATACAATTTACTTACTTAAACCTATGATTTCACCAACGTTTTCGTTGACAGATTTCTATGTTTTTCTCAGGTCATGCACGATATGTGAAACATGCTTCCGCTTACTATTTGATACTTGCATCCGATGTCGAGTATACATGCATTTCATGGAGCGTCTTTTGACTTTACTTTAAACCGTGTCGCCTAGATTTCAATCGTACTTATAACGTTGTAACTTAACTTTTGGTTGAACAATTCTTGTAAACTTTGAAACAATCTTTATTTTGAAATGAAGGCGACATATTTTGGTCAAACGTTATCTTAAAGACTTATAATCAGGTAATGGGACCCACGTAGCCGACGCCGTCACTTGACGATTTGTCGGGGTCGCTACACAGGATTACCGGAAAGAATCCAAGAAGATATAAGTTCACACGAGCCCGCCTCTATACAACAGGCATGTAGAATGGCTCACAAACTAGTGAACCAGATTGAAGAAAGAATTAAAGAACAGACTGCTGAAGAGGCCAATGTGAAGCAAGTCAAAAGAAAGTAGGAGGAAAGCGGTGATAAGAATCACCAATACAACAACAACAGCAATTACAACAATAATCGCAACAATTATCCCAACAATCGCAACATCAATCGCAACTACAACAAACGGCCCAACAACAACAACAACAACAACAACAACAACAACAACAGCAACTACAACAATCATCCTAACAACAATAATAACCGCAACAACAACAACAATCAGAAGCAGCTATGCCAAAGGTGTGAAAAGTATCACTCGGGGTTCTGCACTAAATTTTGCAACAAGTGTAAAAGAAATGGTCATAGCGCGGCGAAGTGTGAGGTCTACGGACCAGGGGTTAATAGAACTAAAGGAACAAATGGTGTCGGAACGAGTAATGGCGGAGCAAGTAGTGTCGGAGCAAGTTATGCTAATGTAGTTTGTTATAAATGTGGAAAACCGGGCCACATTATTAGAAATTGCCCGAACCAGGAGAACACGAATGGACAAGGCCGCGGAAGAGTTTTCAATATTAATGCGGCAGAGGCACAGGAAGACCCGGAGCTTGTTACGGGTACGTTTCTTATTGACAATAAATCTTCTTACGTTTTATTTGATTCGGGTGCGAATAGAAGCTATATGAGTAGAGATTTTTGTGCTAAATTAAGTTGTCCATTGACGCCTTTGGATAGTAAATTTTTACTCGAATTAGCAAATGGTAAATTAATTTCAGCAGATAATATATGTCGGAATCGAGAAATTAAACTGGTTAGCGAAACATTTAAGATTGATTTGATACCAGTAGAGTTAGAGAGTTTTGATGTGATAATCGGTATGGACTGGTTGAAAGAAGTGAAAGCAGAGATCGTTTGTTACAAAAATGCAATTCGCATTATACGAGAAAAAGGAAAACTCTTAATGGTGTACGGAGAAAAGGGCAACACGAAGCTACATATTATTAGTTATTTGAAGGCACAAAAACTAATAAGAAAAGGTTGCTATGCTGTTCTAGCACACGTCGAGAAAGTACAAACTGAAGAAAAGAGCATCAATGATGTTCCCATTGCAAAAGAATTTCCCGATGTATTTCCGAAAGAATTACCGGGATTACCCCCACATCGATCCGTTGAATTTCAAATAGATCTTGTACCAGGAGCTGCACCAATAGCTCGTGCTCCTTACAGATTCGCACCCAGCGAGATGAAAGAACTGCAAAGCCAATTACAAGAACTTTTAGAGCGTGGTTTCATTCGACCAAGCACATCACCGTGGGGAGCTCCTGTTTTGTTTGTCAAGAAGAAAGATGGTACATTCAGGTTGTGTATCGACTACCGAGAGTTGAACAAACTTACCATCAAGAACCGCTACCCACTACCGAGAATCGACGACTTATTTGATCAACTACAAGGCTCGTCTGTTTGTTCAAAGATTGACTTACGTTCCGGGTATCATCAAATGCGGGTGAAAGAAGATGATATTCCAAAGACTGCTTTCAGAACACGTTACGGTCATTACGAGTTTATGGTCATGCCGTTTGGTTTAACTAATGCACCAGCTGTGTTCATGGACCTTATGAACCGAGTGTGTGGACCATACCTTGACAAGTTTGTCATTGTTTTCATTGATGACATACTTATTTACTCAAAGAATGACCAAGAACACGGTGAACATTTGAGAAAGGTGTTAGAAGTATTGAGGAAGGAAAAACTGTACGCTAAGTTTTCAAAGTGTGCATTTTGGTTAGAAGAAGTTCAATTCCTAGGTCACATAGTGAATAAAGAAGGTATTAAGGTGGATCCGGCAAAGATAGAAACTGTTGAAAAGTGGGAAACCCCGAAAACTCCGAAACACATAAGCCAGTTTTTAGGACTAGCTGGTTACTACAGAAGGTTCATCCAAGACTTTTCCAGAATAGCAAAACCCTTGACTGCATTAACGCATAAAGGGAAGAAATTTGAATGGAAGGATGAACAAGAGAAAGCGTTTCAGTTATTGAAGAAAAAGCTAACTACGGCACCTATATTGTCATTGCCTGAAGGGAATGATGATTTTGTGATTTATTGTGACGCATCAAAGCAAGGTCTCGGTTGTGTATTAATGCAACGAACGAAGGTGATTGCTTATGCCTCTAGACAATTGAAGATTCACGAGCAAAATTATACGATGCATGATTTGGAATTAGGCGCGGTTGTTTTTGCATTAAAGACTTGGAGGCACTACTTATATGGGGTCAAAAGTATTATATATACCGACCACAAAAGTCTTCAACACATATTTAATCAGAAACAACTGAATATGAGGCAGCGTAGGTGGATTGAATTGTTGAATGATTACGACTTTGAGATTCGTTACCACCCGGGGAAGGCAAATGTGGTAGCCGATGCCTTGAGCAGGAAGGACAGAGAACCTATTCGAGTAAAATCTATGAATATAATGATTCATAATAACCTTACTACTCAAATAAAAGAGGCGCAACAAGGAGTTTTAAAAGAGGGAAATTTAAAGGATGAAATACCCAAAGGATCGGAGAAGCATCTTAATATTCGGGAAGACGGAACCCGGTATAGGGCTGAAAGGATTTGGGTACCAAAATTTAGAGATATGAGAGAAATGGTACTTAGAGAAGCTCATAAAACCAGATACTCAATACATCCTGGAACGGGGAAGATGTACAAGGATCTCAAGAAACATTTTTGGTGGCCGGGTATGAAAGCCGATGTTGCTAAATACGTAGGAGAATGTTTGACGTGTTCTAAGGTCAAAGCTGAGCATCAGAAACCATCAGGTCTACTTCAACAACCCGAAATCCCGGAATGGAAATGGGAAAACATTACCATGGATTTCATCACTAAATTGCCAAGGACTGCAAGTGGTTTTGATACTATTTGGGTAATAGTTGATCGTCTCACCAAATCAGCACACTTCCTGCCAATAAGAGAAGATGACAAGATGGAGAAGTTAGCACGACTGTATTTGAAGGAAGTCGTCTCCAGACATGGAATACCAATCTCTATTATCTCTGATAGGGATGACAGATTTATTTCAAGATTCTGGCAGATATTACAGCAAGCATTAGGAACTCGTCTAGACATGAGTACTGCCTATCATCCACAAACTGATGGGCAGAGCAAAAGGACGATACAAACGCTTGAAGACATGCTACGGGCATGTGTTATTGATTTCGGAAACAGTTGGGATCGACATCTACCGTTAGCAGAATTTTCCTACAACAACAGCTACCATTCAAGCATTGAGATGGCGCCGTTTGAAGCACTTTATGGTAGAAAGTGCAGGTCTTCGATTTGTTGGAGTGAAGTGGGGGATAGACAGATTACGGGTCCGGAGATTATACAAGAAACTACCGAGAAGATCATCCAAATTCAACAACGATTGAAAACCGCCCAAAGTCGACAAAAGAGCTACGCTGACATTAAAAGAAAAGATATAGAATTTGAAATTGGAGAGATGATCATGCTTAAAGTTGCACCTTGGAAAGGCGTTGTTCGATTTGGTAAACGAGGGAAATTAAATCCAAGGTATATTGGACCATTCAAGATTATCGATCGTGTCGGACCAGTAGCTTACCGACTTGAGTTACCTCAACAACTCGCGGCTGTACATAACACTTTCCACGTCTCGAATTTGAAGAAATGTTTTGCTAAAGAAGATCTCACTATTCCGTTAGATGAAATCCAAATCAACGAAAAACTCCAATTCATCGAAGAACCCGTCGAAATAATGGATCGTGAGGTTAAAAGACTTAAGCAAAACAAGATACCAATTGTTAAGGTTCGATGGAATGCTCGTAGAGGACCCGAGTTCACCTGGGAGCATGAAGATCAGATGAAGAATAAATACCCGCATCTATTTCCAGAAGATTCGTCAACACCTTCAACAGCTTAAAATTTCGGGACGAAATTTATTTAACGGGTAGGTACTGTATTGACCCGAACTTTTCTATGTTTATATATATTAATTGAGATTGATATTTACATGATTAAATGTTTCCAACATGTTAAGCAATTAAACTTGTTAAGACTTGATTAATTGAAATATGTTTCATATAGACAATTGACCACCCAAGTTGACCGGCGATTCACGAACGTTAAAACTTGTAAAAACGACATGACGATATATATATGGATATACATATGGTTAACATGAGATTATGATAAGTAAGTATCTCCATAAGTATATTAACAATGAGTTACATACATATAAACAAGACTACTAACTTAAGGATTTCGAAACGAGACATATATGTAACGATTATCGTTGTAACGACATTTAAATGAATATATATCATATTAAGATATATTAATATATCATAATATCATGATAATATAATAATTTAAAATCTCATTTGATATTATAAACATTGGGTTAACAACATTTAACAAGATCGTTAACCTAAAGGTTTCAAAACAACACTTACATGTAACGACTAACGATGACTTAACGACTCATTTAAAATGGATATACATGTAGTGTTTTAATATGTATTTATACACTTTTGAAAGACTTCAATACACTTATCAAAATACTTCTACTTAACAAAAATGCTTACAATTACATCCTCGTTCAGTTTCATCAACAATTCTACTCGTATGCACCCGTATTCGTACTCGTACAATACACAGCTTTTAGATGTATGTACTATTGGTATATACACTCCAATTATCAGCTCTTAGCAGCCCATGTGAGTCACCTAACACATGTGGGAACCATCATTTGGCAACTAGCATGAAATATCTCATAAAATTACAAAAATATGAGTAATCATTCATGACTTATTTACATGAAAACAAAATTACATATCCTTTATATCTAATCCATACACCAACGACTAAAAACAACTAAAAACACTTTCATTCTTCAATTTTCTCAATCTAATTGATCTCTCTCAAGTTCTATCTTCAAGTTCTAAGTGTTCTTCATATATTTTACAAGTTCTAGTTACATAAAATCAAGAATACTTTCAAGTTTGCTAGCTCACTTCCAATCTTGTAAGGTGATCATCCAACCTCAAGAAATCTTTGTTTCTTACAGTAGGTTATCATTCTAATACAAGGTAATAATCATATTCAAACTTTGGTTAAATTTCTATAACTATAACAATCTTATTTCAAGTGATGATCTTACTTGAACTTGTTTTCGTGTCATGATTCTGCTTCAAGAACTTCGAGCCATCCAAGGATCCGTTGAAGCTAGATCCATTTTTCTATTTTCCAGTAGGTTTATCCAAGGAACTTAAGGTAGTAATGATGTTCATAACATCATTCGATTCATACATATAAAGCTATCTTATTCGAAGGTTTAAACTTGTAATCACTAGAACATAGTTTAGTTAATTCTAAACTTGTTCGCAAACAAAAGTTAATCCTTCTAACTTGACTTTTAAAATCAACTAAACACATGTTCTATATCTATATGATATGCTAACTTAATGATTTAAAACCTGGAAACACGAAAAACACCGTAAAACCGGATTTACGCCGTCGTAGTAACACCGCGGGCTGTTTTGGGTTAGTTAATTAAAAACTATGATAAACTTTGATTTAAAAGTTGTTATTCTGAGAAAATGATTTTTATTATGAACATGAAACTATATCCAAAAATTATGGTTAAACTCAAAGTGGAAGTATGTTTTCTAAAATGGTCATCTAGACGTCGTTCTTTCGACTGAAATGACTACCTTTACAAAAATGACTTGTAACTTATTTTTCCGACTATAAACCTATACTTTTTCTGTTTAGATTCATAAAATAGAGTTCAATATGAAACCATAGCAATTTGATTCACTCAAAACGGATTTAAAATGAAGAAGTTATGGGTAAAACAAGATTGGATAATTTTTCTCATTTTAGCTACGTGAAAATTGGTAACAAATCTATTCCAACCATAACTTAATCAACTTGTATTGTATATTATGTAATCTTGAGATACCATAGACACGTATACAATGTTTCGACCTATCATGTCGACACATCTATATATATTTCGGAACAACCATAGACACTCTATATGTGAATGTTGGAGTTAGCTATACAGGGTTGAGGTTGATTCCAAAATATATATAGTTTGAGTTGTGATCAATACTGAGATACGTATACACTGGGTCGTGGATTGATTCAAGATAATATTTATCGATTTATTTCTGTACATCTAACTGTGGACAACTAGTTGTAGGTTACTAACAAGGACAGCTGACTTAATAAATTTAAAACATCAAAATATATTAAAAGTGTTGTAAATATATTTTGAACATACTTTGATATATATGTATATATTGTTATAGGTTCTGAATCAACCAGTGGCCAAGTCTTACTTCCCGACGAAGTAAAAATCTGTGAAAGTGAGTTATAGTCCCACTTTTAAAATCTATTATTTTTGGGATGAGAAAACATGCAGGTTTTATAAATGATTTACAAAATAGACACAAGTACGTGAAACTACATTCTATGGTTGAATTATCAAAATCGAATATGCCCCTTTTTATTAAGTCTGGTAATCTAAGAATTAGGGAACAGACACCCTAATTGACGCGAATCCTAAAGATAGATCTATTGGGCCTAACAAACCCCATCCAAAGTACCGGATGCTTTAGTACTTCGAAATTTATATCATATCCGAAGGGTGTCCCGGAATGATGGGGATATTCTTATATATGCATCTTGTTAATGTCGGTTACCAGGTGTTCGCCATATGAATGATTTTTATCTCTATGTATGGGATGTTTATTGAAATATGAAATCTTGTGGTCTATTGTTACGATTTGATATATATAGGTTAAACCTATAACTCACCAACATTTTTGTTGACGTTTAAAGCATGTTTATTCTCAGGTGAATATTAAGAGCTTCCGCTGTTGCATACTAAAATAAGGACAAGATTTGGAGTCCATGTTTGTATGATATTGTGTAAAAACTGCATTCAAGAAACTGATTTCGATGTAACATATTTGTATTGTAAACCATTATCTAATGGTCGTGTGTAAACAGGATATTTTAGATTATCATTATTTGATAATCTACGTAAAGCTTTTTAAACCTTTATTTATGAAATAAAGGTTATGGTTTGTTTTAAAAATGAATGCAGTCTTTGAAAAACGTCTCATATAGAGGTCAAAACCTCGCAACGAAATCAATTAATATGGAACGTTTTTAATCAATAAGAACGGGACATTTCAATGATGGTGATGATATACAAGAAGGTGCCAATGAATAATTGATAAAGATGATGATGAGGATGAAGCGAAGCACCTGTCTCGTTCGTTGCTTACTGTTACCGTTCTAAATCTCAGAACCCTACACCAACAAAACCTTGCAAATGTTAATTGATAGGCTAGTTGGATTTTCTGTTGGGCCTAGATAAGTGGGCTCGAGAAATTAATTGATTGGGCAGTAAATATGTAGCATTCGTTGGGCCTTGACCCAGCTCAGGTTCTCTATTGGGAGAATTAGATGAATGATAAAATTAAGGAAATGGAAATAGAATATTACGGGATATAAGGTTATAAATATTTCGGTTGGGTTTATATCCAGAAAAACAGAATGGGACAAATGGTTTGGAGGTTGAGTGTTTAAGCGAGAGGTCTTGAGTTCGAGCCCGGGCATTGACAATTATTTTTAGGCTTGGTATATTGAGGTAGCCTATTTATTATTATTATTATTATTATTATTATTATTATTATTATTATTATTATTATTATTATTATTATTATTATTATTATTATTATTATTATTATAATTATTATTATAATTATTATTATTATTATTATTATTATTATTATTATTATTATTATTATTATTATTATTATTATTATTATTATTATTATACTTATTAATATAAATATTAGTATTATTATTAGTTGTAAAATTATTATAGTAGTATTATTATCATTATAATCAAAAATAACTTTTATTATTATTATTGATATTATGTTACCAAATAACATTTTGTATATAAAAATATACTTTTAGTAATATTACATACAAGTATTTATTAATCATATTAATAATTTTTTTATAACAAATTAAGTATATTTTTTTATATTGACCAAACATATAATAATATAACTATATAAATATTAGTCATTATAAATGCATATACACAAAATTAAATATATATAATATACAAAATAAGTTATAAAATGCGAAATTGTTCAACTACGATTATATATATTAATATACATATAAATGATATAGGTTCATGAATCCGAGGTCAACCCTGCATTGTTCAGTATCATCGTATGCATATTTTTACTACAAAATATCGTACAGTGAGTTCATTTGCTCCCTTTTACTTTTTACATTTTTGGGACTTAGAATACATGCGCTGATTTTATAACTGCTTTATTAAATGCTTTTGAAATATATTTTGAACTGAGAATACATGAAATGCTTTTATAAATGTTTGACGAGATAGACACAAGGAAAACATTCCTTGAATGAATTATTATGCAGACAGAAGAGTTTTGGATTATTATTGAATTAGTTGGACGTAATAATTGCCACTTATTGTTATGAATATTTCCCCTGATTATTATTGCTTGGTAACCTAAGAATTAGAATCGGGTATGGCCCTAATTCACGCGAATCCTAAAGGTAGCTACCGGGTTTAACACCCCACCCAGAATGTTCACTAGACGGAAGAGCTAGTGGGCGTTGTGTTTAGTACTTTGAAGTTTATATATTTTACAGACGAGATGTTCTGTTTTGGGGATATTATTGATGCGCATTATATGTTAAGGTCGGTTACCATGTTGAGCAATAAAATCGAAATGAATGTGATGTATCGAGAGAATGATTTTTATACACAGGTTATGTGTATTAGTTTTGTGTACGAGATATGTGCACGATTATTTAAAAATCGCGAGGCAACCTACGGGGGAGAAAAGGATACGAACCTACTCTGCTAAGCATTATGAAAACTGGTTTCGTACACGAGATAGGTGTACTGTATTTGAATCTTGTGGTATATCAAAATGATGAATTTTATTGTTTACGATAAACTTAAGAACTCACCAACCGTTTGGTTGACACTTTAAAGCATGTTTATTCTCAGGTATGAAAGAAATCTTCCGCTGTGCATTTACTCATATTAGAGATATTACTTGGAGTCATTCATGACATACTTCAAAAGACGTTGCATTCGAGTCGTCGAGTTCATCAAGATTATTATTAAGTCAATTATAGTTGGATATATTATGAAATGATATGCATGCCGTCAACTTTCGATGTAATGAAAGTTTGTCTTTTAAAAACGAATGCAATGTTTGTAAAATGTATCATATAGAGGTCAAGTACCTCGTGATGTAATCAACTATTATGAATCGTTTATAATCGATATGAACGGGGCATTTCACAAATGGTCTAGAAAAACCTGATGGCTTAGATGTTCCCGGGTTATAGTGAAAGTTTAAGAAATACGGGCGTTTACGGTACACCCCATCAGGGTACTTCATATTAACATAAAGTTCATCGGTTTTGAGCTCGGGTTTTTCTATTTTAATGCCTTTTCCCTTATTGTTTTCTTTTACTTTTTTCAAATTGGGTCAAGGTAATTTCTATAACATCATCGAAATCCTCATCGGGATCCGATTCACCAGAAAACTGGTAATTTTCACAATATTTTGCTTCCTTGGAGGAAACACCATTGACCATTTTTAAGTTTGGTCCATTGGTTGAGGATTTTCTTTTATTTAACCGTTTTTTGTAGTTATTATTATTTCTTCCTCTGGAACCTCTTCTTCTTCCGGTTCCTCCTCTTCCGGTTCCTCCTCTTCCAATTCCTCCTCTTCCGGTTCCTCCTCTCCCGGTTCCTCCTCTTCCGGTTCTTCCTCGAGAATTTGTGAATCTTCTCAAAATATATTCGACTCTTCATTATTATTAGGTGAGTCGATGGGATTTGTACTAGAGGTAGACATCTATCACATAATATCAAACACGTTAAGAGATTAATATATCACATAATATTTACATGTTAATAATATATAGTTTCCAACAAAAAGTGTTAAGCAATCATTTTTAAAGAAAACACGGTCGAAGTCCAGACTCACTAATGCATCCTAACAAACTCGGTAAGACACACTAATGCAAATTTCTGGTTCTCTAAGACCAACGCTCGGATACCAACTGAAATGTCCCGTTCATATCGATTATAAACGTTCCATATTAATTGATTTCGTTGCGAGGTTTTGACCTCTATATGAGACGTTTTTCAAAGACTGCATTCGATTTTAAAACAAACCATAACCTTTATTTTATCGATAAAGGTTTAAAAATATTACGACGATTATCAAATAATGATAATCTAAAATATAGCGTTTTCACACGATTATTACATAATGGTTTACAATAATATTACACATCAATTTAAATCTTCGAATGCAGTTTTTAAACAATATTATACAAGCATGTTGACTTCAACTCTTGTCCATAAATTAGCATGCAACAACGGAAGCTCTTAATAATCACCTGAGAATAAACATGCTTTAAACGTCAACAAAAATGTTAGTGAGTTATAGGTTTAACCTATATATTTATCAAATCGTAATAATAGACCACAAGATTTCATATTTCCATTTTTCATAAACATCATCCCATACATAGAGATAAAAAATCATTCATATGGTGAACACCTGGTAACCGACATTAACAAGATGCATATAGAATATCCCCATCATTCCGAGACTCCCTTCGGACATGATAAAATCGAAGTACTAATGCAGTTCAAATTCTCTGACTGGGGCTTGTTAGTGCCCATAGATCTATCTTTAGGATTCACGTCAATTAGGGTGTCTGTTCTCTAATTCTTAGATTACCAGACTAAAAAGGGGCATATTCGGTTTAATAAATTCAACAATAGAATCTAGTTTCACGTACTTGTGTCTATTTTGTAAAACATTTATAAAACTGCATGTATTCTCATCCCAAAAGATATTAGATTTTAAAAGTGAGACTATAACTCACTTTCACAGATTTTTACTTTATCGGGAAGTAAGACTTGACCACGGGTTGATTCACGAACCTATAACAAATGTATACATATATATCAAAGTATGATCGAAATATATTCACAACATTGTTTATTACATTTTAACGATTTAAGTTTGTTAAGTTAGCAGTCCAATGTTAGTAATGTACAACTAGTTGTCCACAGTTAGATGTACAGAAATAAATCAATATATATTATCTCGAATCAATCCACAACCCAGTGTATACAAGTCTCAGGCTAGATCACAACTCAAAGTATATATATTATTTTGGAACCAACCTCAACCCTGTATAGCTAACTCGAGCATTCTTGCGTATAGAGTGTCTATGGTTGTTCCCAAATAATATATATTGATGGGTCGATATGATATGTCAAAACATTGTATACGTGTCTATGGTATCCCAAGATTACATAATATATGTTAGAATACATGTATAATACAATATAAGTTAGTTAAGTTATGAGTTGTATAGATTTGTTACAAATTTCACGTAGCTACAACAAGTAAAATTATCCAATATTGTTTTACCCATAACTTCTTCATTTTAAATCCGTTTTGAGTGATTCAAGTTGCTATGGTTTCATAATGAACTGAAATTTATGAAACTAAACAGAAAAAGTATAAGTATATAGTCGAAAATACAGGTTACAAGTCACTTTTTAAAGAGGTAGTCATTTCCGTCGAAAGAACGACATTTTGATGACCATTTTGAAAAACATACTTCAACTTTGTGTTTAACCATGATTTTTGGATATAGTATCATGTTCATATGAAATATTATTTTTCCATAAAACAAACTTTCAATTCAAAGATTAAGATAGTTTTTATTTTGTTAGTGCATTTTCTGATGTTGTCCATCGCTGTCGAATAACTAGAAATAGTTATGGTTATGTTGTACACCTAGGATAGTTTTGAACACTAGAAACTCACGTCGCAGGAGCATATGTGACAAAACCGTTGTAATATATATGCTACACGAGTGACTGTGTCACTCGTGCGTGTGATTCCTGTTAGCCGTACGGTCGAGATGTCAGACGTACGTGTGAGCTGACAGAGGCATATACAAAGAGTTTCCTTGTTCAATTGATGAGTTGAGCATAATGGAAGCTTAGAGAAGCTCTCCACTCCTCTTCACCTTCATGGTGGAGAGGAATCAAGGTGAATTGATGCTCCAATCACCTTGATAACCCATGTTTCTTTGTTTAAATCGATGTAATCGTTCTTGTAATGTTTATCTTCATTAATAACATCTAATTTATGCTTAGATTCTACTGTTAATGATTAATCTAAATGGGTTATTATGCTTGTTCATCTTTGTTCATCTCATATTTATCACTTTTATGCTCAAATTGCTAATCGAAGCTTGTTCCTTGATCAAACGGTCCTAGTAATCGATTTACGGGATCTAACAAATGGTATCAGAGCCTAAGATCATACAAGATTAGATTAAACAGCTGCAATTTGATGAATTTGAAGTTTGAAGTTCGGTTTGACTTTTGTTGACCAAATTTGGGTTTTGGAGATTTAGCACGAATCTGGAAAATCTAAGAATGAGGAATGGTTGGTAATCATCTAGTGATGAATTCCTCAAAGTTATAGCCCCTAATTCGAAGTATTGAGCAAGTTATAAGAAATTTTTGTTTTTGGGGTTTTGAAACTGAAATCGATTAATCCTGGATTTTTGGAAGTTTGTTTGTGAAAAATGTTAATGGGATTGTGTTTGACGGGTTCCAAGGATCATTCCGGTTAAATTTCATGAGTTTTCATTAAGGTTTGAGCATTTTTCCTTGAACACCACCACGAACCACCACAGCGGGCTGCCGGAATATGCAAAGCTTGAAGAACACTCTGAAAAACTGAACCGTACGTGTGAGGTCTTGTATACACGAGTGTTTACGGTTGACTGTACGAGTTGGGGTTTCATGTTTGTGAAGAAGCAGCAGATACAGGTTATAAATTACTGAAAGTGACAATGGCATTTTCGTAATTAAATGGAATTTTGTCTAGTGGCGGACCCTACCTATTCCTTGTCATTGTCGGCTGGAGATTAAAAGAAGGGAATGAAAATCAACGGGACCCACCACTGGTACACACATGTTGTCGCTGAATTCAGAAAACATGAGAGAGAATGTGGCATTTTCGTAATTAATGGGAAGTCTGACTGATGGGACCCACGAGCTACTCCTTTATTTTCTCGGCTGGATATTAAAAAAAAAAAACAGTACCAGCATGAGAAAATGATCGATGGCATTCCTGTAATTCTTGTGAACTATATTATGTAGGGCCCACGTGGATGTCAAGTTGTTCCCTAACCCTAAAGCAATTACCACGTACACTTTACCTGGTATACTTTTTGGTTGAAATAGGGAGGAGAAAAGTTAAGTGGGACCCACCTTGTACCTTTTTTATTCACTTGTCTCCTCTTTTCATTTTTGTAGCCGTTCAACTCTACACCAATATGATACTGATCGATGAACCGACCCAACAAACCATATTAGGATCCAACCCGGGTCCGACCCAAGATCCGACCCAAATTCAGTACCCAACAATTAATTAACACCATTAGTTCTCACAACTATCGTAGGGACTACAAATGCAAAATTTTGAAAACTTTTCTGAATTTTCTCTTTTGGTCCCTCAACTTTCCAAAAATTTTATTTTCAGCCCCTGAGCTTTAGAAATTTTACACTTTTGGTCCCTAAAGTTTCAAACTTTACACTTTTGATCCCTCAAGTTTTGTAAATTTTTCAACCATGGTCCTTTAAGCTTGTAAATGACTATATCTTTCATCCATGGTCCTTTATAATTAACAATTCAACAAAATTGCCTTGAAACAAAGGAAGTTCAAGTTTAATATTCCGGATTTGGATTATGCAACTCGATTTAACCCATGAGCTTATGTGTTTGTCAACCAACAAAGTAATTTATACCGATTGATGTGTGCTTGAGATGCGTTTGAGATGTGATCAAGATGTGATTTGAGATGTGATTGTATCGAGAAGCGTACGGGAAGGTGATTTGTGCCGAAAATACGAATTAAGCTACACGTTTAAGAATTTAGTGACTCACTGGGGTCTTGCATCATGAAAATTCTGACCCGACCTTGGTCTGCACGAGAGAAGTAGCAACGAGACACCATGAGCCCTTGAACCTTTGCTGTTATGCGTTAAGTGATGTCACACGTATCTTAAATTCCGTCGTATAGGTTCGATTGATCTGTACGAATGAAGATTTGAACTCGTGCGAAGCTACTTTGGATTTTTATTCGTGGGGTGTAATTATGAGACGCACAATCAACATCGACCTATTCAAGCGTTATTGATAGTGAGAGATGATGTTTACTATTCACTGAAGTATTGATGCATATAGTTTAGTGGACAACCTCCTTTGTCTGTTGAACTAACTCAGTAAGTGTTTATGTAAAGCACTTGTGTTATGCGAAGATTAGTGGGGCAGCCAGGAGCATCTGACTGTTTATGGGCCAACGACGTGTTTAATTCCGCATCGTCCGTGTAAGATGAGTACACGAGACACGGGTGTTATGATGAGTGTTTTTGTGGGGTAATCAGAACGATCTGATTATTTATGGGCCGAAACGTTTTAAATTCTCAATTTCAAGAGTTCCATTGTGTGAAGGAACCTGGTTGTGAAAATTACACTGGATATAGAGCATTTGAGAAGATTCCACTCTGTCAAGGGAATTGATGAGAGTGATGCGCAATCATGAGATACCAGATTGACGACGTGTGATGAATCAGATAAACTGTGGATCAAATTTCTCTAATATTTTACCCATTACAGTAGGCAAGTCGTGATGAAGATGTTTATGCTTGATGAAAGTGTTGAGAGAATGGGATACATTGAACGCTTAGAAAGAAGATTCTGCAGTCAAGATACTTTGAGTGTGTCTTTTATCTGGAGAGTTCGCCAGAGAAGATGGTAATCTGAATGACTGGTTAAGTTAGAGATTCGAAGAAGTTTCTACATCATATGGGGAGTTTGACGATCAAGCTACCAAACCAATAGCCACTGATCGACTACGAAATCATTGGGACTACCTGCGGGAGCCAATGATCGAGCTTTAAAGATGAGCCCATGTACTTTTAACGGGAAGCTTCAGAGTTTCGACACTTCAACTCAAGTCAGACAAAGATTGATCTCATTTCAATCTTAGGGGAGTACTGCTGCAATTGGTTCTGTGGGTAAGTGCAAGTGGTTTTGAAGTTTCTTCAAGAATATCAAACTGCAATTCGTAAGGGGGAATCTCAATGACCAAAAATCATTAAGGTGCGAAGTTCTGTATTAAATGCATTCGAGAAGATCTTTAATGAAGTCTGAAGATTCAGATGACCGGGTACCACTGCAGAGACTGACTGAAGATTGCAAGAGGTGTTTTCAACGACTTATCGATAGCAATATTCGCCAGCAATGTCCAAGGGGGAGTTGTTAGTGCATTTTCTGATGTTGTCCATCGCTGTCGAATAACTAGAAAAAAGTTATGGTCATGTTGTACACCTAGGATAGTTTTGAACAATAGAAACTCACGTCGCGGGAGCATATGTGACAAAACCGTTGTAATATATATGCTACACGAGTGACTGTGTGTAGTGACCCGAACTTTTCCATGTTTATATATATATTAAATGAAATTGTTATTTACATGATTAAGTGGTTCCAACATGTTAAGCAATCAAACTTGTTAAGACTTGATTAATTGAAATATATTTCATATAGACAATTGACCACCCAAGTTGACCGGTGATTCACGAATGTTAAAACTTGTAAAAACTATATGATGACATATATATGGTTAGATATATAGTTAACATGATATTATGATAAGTAAACATATCATTAAGTATATTAATAATGAACTACATATGTAAAAACAAGACTACTAACTTAATGATTTTGAAACGAGACATATATGTAACGATTATCGTTGTAACGACATTTAATGTATATATATCATATTAAGAGATATTCGTACATCATAATATCATGATAATATAATAATTTAAAATCTCATTTGATATTATAAACATTGGGTTAACAATATTTAACAAGATCGTTAACCTAAAGGTTTCAAAACAACACTTACATGTAACGACTAACGATGACTTAACGACTCAGTTAAAATGTATATACATGTAGTGTTTTAATATATTTTCATACACTTTTGAAAGACTTCAAGACACTTATCAAAATACTTCTACTTAACAAAAATGCTTACAATTACATCCTCGTTCACTTTCATCAACAATTCTACTCGTATGCACCCGTATTCGTACTCGTACAATACACAGCTTTTAGATGTACGTACTATTGGTATATACACTCCAATGATCAGCTCTTAGCAGCCCATGTGAGTCACCTAACACATGTGGGAACCATCATTTGGCAACTAGCATGAAATATCTCATAAAATTAAAAAAATATGAGTAATCATTCATGACTTATTTACATGAAAACAAAATTACATATCCTTTATATCTAATCCATACACCAACGACCAAAAACACCTATAAACACTTTCATTCTTCAATTTTCTTCATCTAATTGATCTCTCTCAAGTTCTATCTTCAAGTTCTAAGTGTTCTTCATAATTTCTACAAGTTCTAGTTTCATAAAATCAAGAATACTTCCAAGTTTGCTAGCTTACTTCCAATCTTGTAGAGTGATCATCCAACCTCATGAAATCTTTCTTATTTATAGTAAGATATCTTTCTAATACAAGGTAATACTCATATTCAAACTTTGATTCAATTTCTATAACTATAACAATCTTATTTCGAGTGAAAATCTTACTTGAACTGTTTTCGTGTCATGATTCTGCTTCAAGAACTTTCAAGCCATCCAAGGATCCTTTGAAGCTAGATCTATTTTTCTCATTTATAGTAGCTTTATCCAGAAAACTTGAGGTATTAATGATGTTCATAACATCATTCGATTCATACATATAAAGCTATCTTATTCGAAGGTTTAAACTTGAAATCACTAGAACATAGTTTAGTTAATTCTAAACTTGTTCGCAAACAAAAGTTAAGCCTTCTAACTTGACTTTTAAAATCAACTAAACACATGTTCTATATCTATATGATATGCTAACTTAATAATTTAAAACCTGGAAACACGAAAAACACCGTAAAACCGGATTTACGCCGTCGTAGTAACACCGCGGGCTGTTTTGGGTTAGTTAATTAAAAACTATGATAAACTTTGATTTAAAAGTTGTTCTTCTAGGAAAATGATTTTTCTTATGAACATGAGACTATATCCAAAAATCATGGTTAATCTCAAAGTGGAAGTATGTTTTCTAAAATGGTCATCTAGACGTCGTTCTTTCGACTGAAATGACTACCTTTACAAAAACAACTTGTAACTTATATTTCCGACTCTAAACCTATACTTTTTCTGTTTAGATTCATAAAATAGAGTTCAATATGAAACCATAGCAATTTGATTCACTCAAAACGGATTTAAAATGAAGAAGTTATGGGTAAAACAAGATTGGATAATTTTTCTTGTTGTAGCAACGTGAAAATTGGTAACAAATCTATATTAATCATATCTTAGCTAACTTATATTGTATTATACATGTATTCTAATATATTATGTAATTTTGGGATACCATAGACACGTATGCAAATGTTTTGACATATCATATCGACCCATGTATATATATTATTTGGAACAACCATAGACACTCTATATGCAGTAATGTGGGAGTTAGCTATACAGGGTTGAGGTTGATTCCAAAAATATATATACTTTGAGTTGTGATCTAGCCTGAGACGTGTATACACTGGGTCGTGGATTGATTCAAGATAATATATATCAATTTTTTTCTGTACATCTAACGTTGGACAACTAGTTGTAGGTTACTAACTAGGACAGCTGACTTAATAAACTTAAAAGATCAAAATGCATTAAAAGTGTTGTAAATATATTTTGAATATACTTTGATATATATGTACATATTTGTTATAGGTTCGTGAATCGACCAGTGGCCAAGTCTTACTTCCCGACGAAGTAAAAATCTGTGAAAGTGAGTTATAGTCCCACTTTTAAAATCTAATATTTTTGGGATGAGAATACATGCAGATTTTGTAAATGATTTACAAAATAGACACAAGTACATGAAACTACATTCTATGGTTGAATTATCGAAATCAAATATGCCCATTTTTATTAAGTCTGGTAATCTAAGAATTAGGGAACAGACACCCTAATTGACGCGAATCCTAAAGATAGATCTATTGGGCCTAACAAACCCCATTCAAAGTACCGGATGCTTTAGTACTTCGAAATTTATATCATATCCGAAGGGTGTCCCGGAATGATGGGGATATTCTTATATATGCATCTTGTTAATGTCGGTTACCTGATGTTCACCATATGAATGATTTTTATCTCTATGTATGGGATGTATATTGAAATATGAAATCTTGTGGTCTATTGTTACGATTTGATATATATAGGTTAAACCTATAACTCACCAACATTTTTGTTGACGTTTAAAGCATGTTTATTCTCAGGTGAATATTAAGAGCTTCCGCTGTTGCATACTAAAATAAGGACAAGATTTGGAGTCCATGTTTGTATGATATTATGTAAAAACTGCATTCAAGAAACATATGTCGATGTAATATATTTCTATTGTAAACCATTATGTAATGGCCGTGTGTAAACAGTATATTTTAGATTATCATTATTTGATAATCTACGTAATGCTTTTGAAACCTTTATTGATAAAATAAAGGTTATGGTTGTTTTAAAAATGATTGCAGTTTTTGAAAAACGTCTCATATAGAGGTCAAAACCTCGCAACGACATCAATTAATATGGAACGTTTATAATCAATATGAACGGGACATTTCAGTTGGTATCCGAGCATTGTTCTTAGAGAACCAGAATTTTGCATTAGTGTATCTTATCGAGTTTGTTAGGATGCATTAGTGAGTCTGGACTTCGACCGTGTTTACTTGAAAAATGATTGCTTAACAAATTTTGTTGTAAACTATATATTTTTAACATGTGAATATTATGTGATATATTAATCTCTTAACGTGTTTGATATTATGTGATAGATGTCTACCTCTAGAACAAGTCCCATTGACACACCTAATAATAATGAAGAGTCAAATGTAAATTGGAATGATTCGTGGACTGATTTACAAGTTCCCGAAGAGGAACCGGAAGAAGAGTCGGAACCGGAAGAAGAATCGGAACCGGAAGAAGAATCGGAACCGGAAGAAGAAATAGAACCAGTGGGGGAAATAATAAAACGGTTAAGTAGAAGAAAATCCTCAACCAACCGACCAAAGTTAATTATGGTCAATGGTGTTTCCGCCAAGGAAGCAAAGTATTGGGAGGATTACCAATTCTCCGATGAATCGGATCCCAACAAGGATTCCGATGATGTTATAGAAATTACTCCAACACAATTTAATAAGGCAAAAGAGAACAATAAGGGAAAGAGCATAAAATAGAGAAATTTGATTCCAAACCCGATGAACTTTATATGTATCATCAACACCCGTATTTCTTAAGTTGTGACAATAACCCGGGAACCTCTAAACCACCAAGTTTTTCTAAACCAATGTGGAAAACGACGACTCGTATTAGGGGAACATCATATATCCCTAGAAACTTGGCAAAAAGAACCAAAACCGAAGAAGAAGAAACGAGCGAGTCGGAATAAGATAGTTGTATTCGTGCGGTGTAATATATGTAATTTAGTGTGCTTATGCTTTATGATATATGTAAAAATTGCTTGCATTAATAAGTATTTTTTTATGAATCTAACTCGTGTCTATTTTACAGTATAAAAACACAAAATGGATAGATAACCCAATATTTTAAGAGACCTACCCGGAGACATGATTGATGAAATCTTGTCTAGAGTCGGTCAGAATTCCTCGGCACAACTATTTAAGGCGAGATCAATTTGTAAGACATTCGAAGAACGTTCCAAGAATGCCTTGGTTTATAAAAGGCTTTCGTTCGAAGGATGGGGGATATCACATTGGGAAATCCATAAGTTACGATGTGTTTACTTTGACGCATATATTGCGGGGAACCCAAATGCTATTTTACGCAACGGGTTAAGAAATTATTTTGACTCAATATATCCGAATATTGGACTTCATGATTTAGAAAAAGCGGCTAACATGCAACATAAAGAAGCATGTTATGCTTACGGATTAGTAATGTTCGCTTCTCACCAAAGTGAGAACAAGAACATCAGGCTACAACTATTAAACAAAACGTTTCCACAAGTGACGGAGTCGGTAATTGGGGTAAGAAATGAGGTTTTTAGGTTATTACGAGACTGTTGGTCATTACGTAACCTTAATCCTTTTGACGACGTTACAACACATTGTCTTAATATCGGTCACGACGGTTATGTTTCACAAAAAAAAGGATGGGAAGTGGTATTAGTAAAACCAGAATGCATGACTTGTTTCTGGACGTATGAATTACGTGTCTTTATTGCCTTTGCTGAACGCCTTATTTATTAACTAGAATTATCTTCGCAACTACTTTGTATCAAAGTTTTATGTGCTATATTTCATGCTATATGTAAAATAGCGGTATTGTAAGTTTGCAAGTTATTGTATAAAGGCTTGAATATGATATATATATTTTTTGTTTTGTTTTTGTGATTAGTTTTTCATATAGAATTGTAGTAGTTGAAATGGTATGTTAGCTACTAAGTATGAACTTAACGGGTAGGTACTACCCGAATTAAAGAGTATAAAATGCTAATATGAAGAAAGAGCTTTTATAAATAAGTTCATATTACGCTACGAAATACTATTGACTACTCTTGATATTCTATATGATTAACTCGTTTCATTTGACTATTTTGAAGGAAATGGCACCGACTACTCGACACACCTTGAATATGAGCGAAGAGGAATTTCGTGCCTTTCTTTCTTCAAACATAGCCGCAGTACAGGCTGCGCTACATACCAACAATAACCTTGGATCTAGCAGTACAGGAAATCGTGTAGGATGCACCTACAAAGAATTCACTGCCTGCAAACCTTTGGAATTTGATGGAACCGAAGGACCGATTGGATTGAAACGGTGGACCGAGAAGGTCGAATCGGTGTTTGCCATAAGTAAGTGTACTGAAGAGGACAAAGTGAAGTACGCTACGCATACCTTCACAGGTTCTGCGTTAACATGGTGGAATACCTATCTAAAGCAAGTGGGACAAGATGATGCTTACGCACTACCGTGGTCAGCATTCAAGCACTTGATGAACGAGAAGTACCGTCCCAGAACCGAGGTCAATAAGCTCAAGACAGAACTTAGAGGGTTACGAACCCAAGGATTTGATATTACCATGTACGAAAGACGATTCATAGAATTATGCCTATTGTGTCTGGGAGCGTTCGAAGATGAGGAAGAGAAGATCGATGCGTTTGTGAAAGGATTACCGGAAAGAATCCAAGAAGATATAAGTTCACACGAGCCCGCCTCCATACAACAGGCATGTAGAATGGCTCACAAACTAGTGAACCAGATTGAAGAAAGAATTAAAGAACAGACTGCTGAAGAGGCCAATGTGAAGCAAGTCAAAAGAAAGTGGGAGGAAAACGGTGATAAGAATCACCAATACAACAACAACAGCAATTACAATAATAATCGCAACAACTATCCCAACAATCGCAACATCAATCGCAACTACAACAAATGGCCCAACAACAACAACAACAACAACAACAACAACAACAACAACAACAACAGCAACTACAACAATCATCCCAACAACAATAATAACCGCAACAACAACAACAATCAGAAGCAGCTATGCCAAAGGTGTGAAAAGTATCACTCGGGGTTCTGTACCAAATTTTGCAACAAGTGTAAAAGAAATGGTCATAGCACGGCGAAGTGTGAGGTCTACGGACCAGGGGTTAACAGAACGAAAGGAACAAATGGTGTCGGAACGAGTAATGGCGGAGCAAGTAGTGTCGGAGCAAGTTATGCCAATGTAGTTTGTTATAAATGTGAAAAACCAGGCCACATTATTAGAAATTGCCCGAACGAGGAGAACACGAATGGACAAGGCCGCGGAAGAGTTTTCAATATTAATGCGGCAGAGGCACAGGAAGACCCGGAGCTTATTACGGGTACGTTTCTTATTGACAATAAATCTGCTTATGTTTTATTTGATTCGGGTGCGGATAGAAGCTATATGAGTAGAGATTTTTGTGCTAAATTAAGTTGTCCATTGACGCCTTTGGATAGTAAATTTTTACTCGAATTAGCAAATGGTAAATTAATTTCAGCAGATAATATATGTCGAAATCAAGAAATTAAACTGGTTAGCGAAACATTTAAGATTGACTTGATACCAGTAGAGTTAGTGAGTTTTGATGTGATAATCGGTATGGACTGGTTGGAAGAAGTGAAAGCAGAGATCGTTTGTTACAAAAATGTAATTCGCATTATAAGAGAAAAAGGAAAACCCTTAATGGTGTACGGAGAAAAGGGCAACACGAAGCTACATCTTATTAGTAATTTGAAGGCACAAAAACTAATAAGAAAAGGTTGCTATGTTGTTCTAGCACACGTCGAGAAAGTACAAACTGAAGAAAAGAGCATCAATGATGTTCCCATCGCAAAAGAATTTCCCGATGTATTTCCTAAAGAATTACCGGGATTACCCCCACATCGATCCGTTGAATTTCAAATAGATCTTGTACCAGGAGCTGCACCAATAGCTCGTGCTCCTTACAGACTCGCACCCAGCGAGATGAAAGAACTGCAAAGCTAATTACAAGAACTTTTAGAGCGTGGTTTCATTCGACCAAGCACATCACCGTGGGGAGCTCCTGTTTTGTTTGTTAAGAAGAAAGATGGTAAATTCAGGTTATGTATCGACTACCGAGAGTTGAACAAACTTACCATCAAGAACCGCTACCCACTACCGAGAATCGACGACTTATTAGATCAACTACAAGGCTCGTCTGTTTATTCAAAGATTGACTTACGTTCCGGGTATCATCAAATGCGGGTGAAAGACGATGATATTCCAAAGACTGCTTTCAGAACACGTTACGGTCATTACGAGTTTATGGTCATGCCGTTTGGTTTAACTAATGCACCAGCTGTGTTCATGGACCTTATGAACCGAGTGTATGGACCATACCTTGACAAGTTTGTCATTGTTTTCATTGATGACATACTTATTTACTCAAAGAATGACCAAGAACACGGTGAACATTTGAGAAAGGTGTTAGAAGTATTGAGGAAGGAAGAATTGTACGCTAAGTTTTCAAAGTGTGCATTTTGGTTGGAAGAAGTTCAATTCCTCGGTCACATAGTGAACAAAGAAGGTATTAAGGTGGATCCGGCAAAGATAGAAACTGTTGAAAAGTGGGAAACCCCGAAAACTCTGAAACACATACTCCAGTTTTTAGGACTAGCTGGTTACTACAGAAGGTTCATCCAAGACTTTTCCAGAATAGCAAAACCCTTGAATGCATTAACGTATAAAGGGAAGAAATTTGAATGGAAGGATGAACAAGAGAAAGCGTTTCAGTTATTGAAGAAAAAGCTAACTACGACACCTATATTGTCATTGCCTGAAGGGAATGATGATTTTGTGATTTATTGTGACGCATCAAAGCAAGGTCTCGGTTGTGTATTAATGCAACGAACGAAGGTGATTGCTTATGCGTCTAGACAATTGAAGATTCACGAACAAAATTATACGACGCATGATTTGGAATTAGGCGCGGTTGTTTTTGCATTAAAGACTTGGAGGCACTACTTATATGGGGTCAAAAGTATTATATATACCGACCACAAAAGTCTTCAACACATATTTAATCAGAAACAACTGAATATGAGGCAGCGTAGGTGGATTGAATTGTTGAATGATTACGACTTTGAGATTCGTTACCACCCGGGGAAGGCAAATGTGGTAGCCGACGCCTTGAGCAGGAAGGACACAGAACCCATTCGAGTAAAATCTATGAATATAATGATTCACAATAACCTTACTACTCAAATAAAGGAGGCGCAACAAGGAGTTTTAAAAGAGGGAAATTTAAAGGATGAAATACCCAAAGGATCGGAGAAGCATCTTAATATTCGGGAAGACGGAACCCGGTATAGGGCTGAAAGGATTTGGGTACTAAAATTTGGAGATATGAGAGAAATGGTACTTAGAGAAGCTCATAAAACCAGATACTAAATACATCCTGGAACGGGGAAGATGTACAAGGATCTCAAGAAACATTTTTGGTGGCCGGGTATGAAAGCCGATGTTGCTAAATACGTAGGAGAATGTATGACGTGTTCTAAGGTCAAAGCTGAGTATCAGAAACCATCAGATCTACTTCAACAACCCGAAATCCCGGAATGGAAATGGGAAAACATTACCATGGATTTCATCACTAAATTGCCAAGGACTGCAAGTGGTTTTGATACTATTTGGGTAATAGTTGATTGTCTCACCAAATCAGCACACTTCCTGCCAATAAGAGAAGATGACAAGATGGAGAAGTTAGCACGACTGTATTTGAAGGAAGTCGTCTCCAGACATGGAATACCAATCTCTATTATCTCTGATAGGGATGGCAGATTTATTTCAAGATTCTGGCGGACATTACAGCAAGCATTAGGAACTCGTCTAGACATAAGTACTGCCTATCATCCACAAACTGATGGGTAGAGTGAAAGGACGATACAAACGGTTGAAGACATGCTACGAGCATGTGTTATTTATTTCGGAAACAGTTGGGATCGACATCTACCGTTAGCAGAATTTTCCTACAACAACAGCTACCATTCAAGCATTGAGATGGCGCCGTTTGAAGCACTTTATGGTAGAAAGTGCAGGTCTCTGATTTGTTGGAGTGAAGTGGGGGATAGAAAGATTACGGGTCCGGAGATAATACAAGAAACTACCAAGAAGATCATCCAAATTCAACAACGGTTGAAAACCACCCAAAGTCGACAAAAGAGCTACGCTGACATTAAAAGAAAAGATATAGAATTTGAAATTGGAGAGATGGTCATGCTTAAAGTTGCACCTTGGAAAGGCGTTGTTCGATTTGGTAAACGAGGGAAATTAAATCCAAGGTATATCGGACCATTCAAGATTATTGATCGTGTCGGACCAGTAGCTTACCGACTTGAGTTACCTCAACAACTCGCGGCTGTACATAACACTTTCCATGTCTCAAATTTGAAGAAATGTTTTGCTAAAGAAGATCTCACTATTTCGTTAGATGAAATCCAAATCAACGAAAAACTTCAATTCATCGAAGAACCCGTCGAAATAATGGATCGTGAGGTTAAAAGACTTAAGCAAAACAAGAAACCAATTGTTAAGGTTCGATGGAATGCTCGTAGAGGACCCGAGTTCACCTGGGAACGAGAATATCAGATGAAGAAGAAATACCCGCATTTATTTCCAGAAGATACGTCAACACCTCCAACTGCTTAAAATTTCGGGACGAAATTTATTTAACTGGTAGGTACTGTAGTGACCCGAACTTTTCCATGTTTATATATATATTAAATGAAATTGTTATTTACATGATTAAGTGGTTCCAACATGTTAAGCAATCAAACTTGTTAAGACTTGATTAATTGAAATAGGTTTCATATAGACAATTGACCACCCAAGTTGACCGGTGATTCACGAACGTTAAAACTTGTAAAAACTATATGATGACATATATATGGTTAGATATATAGTTAACATGATATTATGATAAGTAAACATATCATTAAGTATATTAATAATGAACTACATATGTAAAAACAAGACTACTAACTTAATGATTTTGAAACGAGACATATATGTAACGATTATCGTTGTAACGACATTTAATGTATATATATCATATTAAGAGATATTCGTACATCATAATATCATGATAATATAATAATTTAAAATCTCATTTGATATTATAAACATTGGGTTAACAACATTTAACAAGATCGTTAACCTAAAGGTTTCAAAACAACACTTACATGTAACGACTAACGATGACTTAACGACTCAGTTAAAATGTATATACATGTAGTGTTTTAATGTGTATTCATACACTTTTGAAAGACTTCAAGACACTTATCAAAATACTTCTACTTAACAAAAATTCTTACAATTACATCCTCGTTCAGTTTCATCAACAATTCTACTCGTATGCACCCGTATTCGTACTCGTACAATACACAGCTTTTAGATGTATGTACTATTGGTATATACACTCTAATGATCAGCTCTTAGCAGCCCATGTAAGTCACCTAACACATGTAGGAACCATCATTTGGCAACTAGCATGAAATATCTCATAAAATTACAAAAATATGAGTAATCATTCATGACTTATTTACATGAAAACAAAATTACATATCCTTTATATCTAATCCATACACCAACGACCAAAAACACCTACAAACACTTTCATTCTTCAATTTTCTTCATCTAATTGATCTCTCTCAAGTTCTATCTTCAAGTTCTAAGTGTTCTTCATAAATTCTACAAGTTCTAGTTTCATTAAATCAAGAATACTTCCAAGTTTGCTAGCTTACTTCCAATCTTGTAGAGTGATCATCCAACCTCAAGAAATCTTTCTTATTTAGAGTAAGATATCTTTCTAATACAAGGTAATACTCATATTCAAACTTTGATTCAATTTCTATAACTATAACAATCTTATATCGAGTGAAAATCTTACTTGAACTGTTTTCGTGTCATGATTCTGCTTCAAGAACTTTCAAGCCATCCAAGGATCCTTTGAAGCTAGATCCATTTTTTTCATTTTTAGTAGCTTTATCCAGAAAACTTGAGGTAGTAATGATGTTTATAACATCATTCGATTCATACATATAAAGCTATCTTATTCGAAGGTTTAAACTTGTAATCACTAGAACATAGTTTAGTTAATTCTAAACTTGTTCGCAAATAAAAGTTAATCCTTCTAACTTGACTTTTAAAATCAACTAAACACATGTTCTATATCTATATGATATGCTAACTTAATAATTTAAAACCTGGAAACACGAAAAACAACGTAAAACCGAATTTACACCGTCGTAGTAACACCGCGGGCTGTTTTGGGTTAGTTAATTAAAAACTATGATAAACTTTGATTTAAAAGTTGTTCTTCTGGGAAAATGATTTTTCTTATGAACATGAAACTATATCCAAAAATCATGGTTAATCTCAAAGTGGAAGTATGTTTTCTAAAATGGTCATCTAGACGTCGTTCTTTCGACTGAAATGACTACCTTTACAAAAATGACTTGTAACTTATATTTCTGACTATAAACCTATATTTTTTCTGTTTAGATTCGAAAAATAGAGTTCAATATGAAACCATAGCAATTTGATTCACTCAAAACGGATTTAAAATGAAGAAGTTATGGGTAAAACAAGATTGGATAATTTTTCTTGTTGTAGCAACGTGAAAATTGGTAACAAATCTATATTAATCATATCCTAGCTAACTTATATTGTATTATACATGTATTCTAATATATTATGTAATCTTGGGATACCATAGACACGTATGCAAATGTTTTGACATATCATATCGACCCATGTGTATATATTATTTGGAACAACCATAGACACTCTATATGCAGTAATGTGGGAGTTAACTATACAGGGTTGAGGTTGATTCCAAAAATATATATACTTTGAGTTGTGATCTAGCCTGAGACGTGTATACACTGGGTCGTGGATTGATTCAAGATAATATATATCAATTTTTTTCTGTACATCTAACGTTGGACAACTAGTTGTAGGTTACTAACGAGGACAGCTGACTTAATAAACTTAAAACATCAAAATGCATTAAAAGTGTTTTAAATATATTTTGAATATACTTTGATATATATGTACATATTTGTTATAGGTTCGTGAATCGACCAGTGGCCAAGTCTTACTTCCCGACGAAGTAAAAATATGTGAAAGTGAGTTATAGTCCCACTTTTAAAATCTAATATTTTTGGGATGAGAATACATGCAGGTTTTGTAAATGATTTACAATAAGTCACAAGTACGTGAAACTACATTCTATGGTTGAATTATCGAAATCGAATATGCCCCTTTTTATTAAGTCTGGTAATCTAAGAATTAGGGAACAGACACCCTAATTGATGCGAATCCTAAAGATAGATCTATTGGGCCTAACAAACCCCATCCAAAGTACCGAATGCTTTAGTACTTTGAAATTTATATCATATCCGAAGGATGTCCCGGAATGATGGGGATATTCTTATATATGCATCTTGTTAATGTCGGTTACCAGGTGTTCACCATATGAATGATTTTTATCTCTATGTATGGGATGTATATTGAAATATGAAATCTTGTGGTCTATTGTTACGATTTGATATATATAGGTTAAACCTATAACTCACCAACATTTTTGTTGACGTTTAAAGCATGTTTATTCTCAGGTGAATATTAAGAGCTTCCGCTATTGCATACTAAAATAAGGACAAGATTTGGAGTCCATGTTTGTATGATATTATGTAAAAACTGCATTCAAGAAACATATGTCGATGCAATATATTTCTATTGTAAACCATTATGTAATGGTCGTGTGTAAACAGTATATTTTAGATTATTATTATTTGATAATCTACGTAATGCTTTTGAAACCTTTATTGATAAAATAAAGGTTATGGTTGTTTTAAAAATGAATGCAGTCTTTGAAAAATGTCTCATATAGAGGTCAAAACCTCGCAACGACATCAATTAATATGGAACGTTTATAATCAATATGAACGGGACATTTCACTGTGTCACTCGTGCGTGTGATTCCTGTCAGCCGTACGTCGAGATGTCAGATGTACGTGTGAGCTGACAGAGGCATATATAAAGAGTTTCCTTGTTCATTTGATGAGTTGAGCATAATGGAAGCTTAGAGAAGCTCTCAACTCCTCTTCACCTTCATGGTGGAGAGGAATTAAGGTGAATTGATGCTCCAATCACCTTGATAACCCATGTTTCTTTGTTTAAATTGATGTAATCATTCTTGAATTGTTTATCTTCATTAATATCATCTGATTTATGCTTAGATTCTGCTGTTAATGATTAATCTAAATGGGTTATTATGCTTGTTAATCTTTGTTCATCTCATATTTATCACTTTAATGCTCAAATTGCTAATCGAAGCTTGTTCCTTGATCAAACGGTCCTTGCAATCGATGCACGGGATCTAACATATTTTTCTAACCCAAAACAGCCCCCGGTTTCACTACGACGGCGTATGTCCGGTTTTACGGTGTTTTTCGTGTTTCCAGGTTTTAAATCATTAAGTTAGCATATCATACAGATATAGAACATGTGTTTAATTGATTTTAAAAGTTAAGTTAGAAGGATTAACTTTGCTTGCGAACAAGTTTAGAGTTAACTAAACTATGTTCTAGTGATTACATGTTTAAATCTTCGAATAAGATAGTTTTATATATATGAATCCAATGATGTTATGAACATCATTACTACCTCAAGTTTAGTAGGTAAACCTACTGGAAGTGACAAAAATTGACCTAGCTTCAAAGGATCTTGGATGGCTTGAAAGTTCTTGAAGTAGAATCATGACATGAAAACAAGTTCAAGTAAGATTATCACTCGAATTAAGATTGTTATAGTTATAGAAATTGAATCAAAGTTTGAATATGAGTATTACCTTGATTTAGAAAGATAACCTACTGTAAATAATAAAGATTTCTTGAGATTGGATGATCACTTGAAATGGATTTGCAAGATTGGAAGTAAGCTAGTAAGCTTGAAAGTATCTGTGAAGTGTTCTTGATGTGTTCTTGAATGATGATGTTTCTTGATTATAATTGAAGCTAGATTGACCTAGATGGTCAATAATACTGAAGTATAGACGTTCTTAAGCTTAGAGAGAGTTAAGATGGAGAGAATTTGGATTAGAAAATCAAAGAAATGTGATGTGTGTGTTGTTTGAAAAAAATGCCTAATGCTTTGTCAATATAAGGTTACTAGTTTTTGTTTTCATGCTCATAAGTCATGCTAGTTTTCAAATGATGGTTCCCACATGTCTTGGTGACTCACAAGAGCTGCTAAGAGCTGATCATTGGAGTGTATATATCAATAGTAAATACATTTAGAAGCTGTGTATTGTACGAGTACGAATACAGGTGTATACGAGTAGAATTATTGATGAAAATGAATGAGAATGCAATTGTAAGCATTTTTGACAAGTAGAAGTACTTTGATATGTGTCTTGAAATTTTTCAAAAGTGTATGAATACATCTTAAAATACTACATGTATATACATTTTAACTGAGTCGTTAAGTCATCGTTAGTCGTTACATGTAAGTGTTGTTTTGAAACCTTTAAGTTAACGATCTCATTTAATGTAGTTAACCCATTGTTTATTATATCTAACGGGATGTTAAATTATTACATTATCATGATATTATGATGTATGAATATATCTTAATATGATATATATACATTAAAATGTCGTTACAACGATAATCGTTACATATATGCCTCGTTTCGAAATTCTTAAGTTAGTAGTCGTGTTTTACATATGTAGTTCATTGTTAACATACATAATGATATATATAATTATCATTTTATCATATTAAATATAGTGTAACAATACCTTAATATGATACTTATGTATTTAGTAAGGCGTTGTTATAACGATAATCGTTATATATATCGTTTCAAGTTTCTTAACTTAGTAATCTCATTTTTATGTATATAACTCATTGTTAATATACCTAGTGAGATACTTACTTATCATAATATCATGTTAACTATATATTTATATCCATATATATATATCATCATATAGTTTTTTACAAGTTTTAACGTCCGTAATTCGCCGGTCAACTCGGGTGGTCAATTGTCTAAATGAAACTCATTTTAATTAATCAAGTCTTAACAAGTTTGATTGCTTAACATATTGGAAATATTTAATCATGTAAATATCAATTTCGTTTAATATATATAAATATGGAAAAGTTCGGGTCACTACACATTTGTCCATAAATCTCGTGAAGAACGCACAATAAACGTGTAAAAATTTTGATAAACATAGTTTTTCATATTTCAGAGGTTACGAGTTGAAAAAGATCGAGTGAAAAAAATCTTTGAATCATCGGGTGCTGAAATGTCCTGTTCATAATGATTATAAACGTTTCATATAAATTGGTTTCGTTGCGAGGTTTTGACCTGTATATGAGACGTTTTTCAAAGACTGCATTCGTTTTTAAAACAAACCATAACCTTTACTCTATCGATAAAGGTTTAATAGACATAACGTAGATTATCAAGTAATGATAATCTAAAATACAACTTTTACACACGACCATTACATAATGGTTTACAATAATATTTTACAACAATTTATTTTTCGAATGTAGTTTTTATACAATATCATACAAGCATGCTGACTCCAAATCTTGTTTTTAATTAGCATGCAACATCGGAAGCTCTTAACAATCATCTGAGAATAAACATGCTTAAAACGTTAAAAAAAAATGTTGGTGAGTTATAGGTTTAACCTACACATTTATCAAATCGTAATAATAGACCACAAGATTTCATTTTTCATAACATCCATCTCATATCAGGCATTTCGCAAACTACATAGAGATAAAAATTATTCATATGGTGAGCACCTGGTAACCAACATTAACACAAATGCATCTAGAATATCCCCATCATTCCGGGACTCTCATCGGACATGGTAAATCGAAGTACTAAAGCATTCGTAACCCGGATGGGGTTTGTTAGGCCCAATAGATCTATCTTTGGGATTCGCGTCAATTGGTGGTAATTGAAGCGACCCGTCCTAATCCAGAAGGACGAATACAATAACATATGGTTACATCGCGAGATATTTGACCTCTATATGATACATTTTACAAACATTGCATTCGTTTTTAAAAGACAAACTTTATTTACATCGAAAGTTGACGGCAAGCATACCATTTCATAACACATCTAACTATAGTTGACTTAATAATAGTCTTGATAAACTCAACAACTTGAATGCAATGTCTTTCGAATTATGCCATGAATGACTCCAAGTAATATCCTTAAAATGAGCCAATGCGCAGCGGAAGATTTCTTTAATACCTGAGAATAAACATGCTTTCAAGTGTCAACCAAAAGGTTGGTGAGTTCATTAGTTTATCATAAACATTCATTTCCATCATTTTAATAGACCACAAGATTTAATTTTCATAGTTAACTGCAGGAACACTCATCTACAAAAATCATAATACAGGAACACTCATCTGTATAAAAATCATTCATATGGTGAACACCTAGTAACCGACATTAACAAATGCATATAGAATATCCCCAAATATACAGATACACTCATCTGTATATAAAATCGAAGTACTAAAGCATCCATAACCTGGATGGGGTTCATTAGGCCCATAGATCTATCTTCAGGATTCGCGTCAATTAGTGGCGTTCACTAATTCTTAGGCTACCAAGCTAAAAGGGTGATATTCAATTTCGATAATCCAACCATATAATGTAGTTTCGATTACTTGTGTCTATTTCGTAAAACATTTATAAAAGCAGCGCATGTATTCTCAGTCCCAAAAATATATATTACAAAAGCATTTAAAAAGGGAACAAATGAAACTCACGATACGATATTTTTTAGTAAAAATATTCATTCGACTGAACTGAACAATGCAGGGTTGGCCTTGGATTCACGAACCTATATCATTTGTATATTTATTAATATATAATCATAATCGAACAAATATTATATTTTATATTTAATGATATAATTGTTTTATTAATAAATTATATGTTTATTTAGTAAATTGACAAAATATGTATTTATATGTTTTAAATGAAAATATTATTATTTGTGAAAATAATGATATAATTATGTTATACATTAAATATATATTAAGATATATATAATATTTACTTGTTTTAATATTAATAATCGAAATAATATTAATAATATTGATACTTAGTAATAACAACAATAATAAAAAAAATAATAATGATAATAATAGTAATGATAATATGTATAATAATATATGTTAAAAATCTTGTAACAATAATAATTTTAATAATGATACTAATAATAACAACTTAAATGATAATACTAATAATAATACTTATAATAATATTAGTGGTAATAATAATAATAATAAACTTAATATTAATATTAATGATGATAATAATAATTATATTTATGATAATAATACTCATTTTAATGATAATACTATGTAGTTACATTATTATAGTGATGCCATAATAATCATAATAATAATAATATTTGGTAGTTAATACTTTTATTAGTATTAATAATAATATTAATAATTATA